>NW_028185473.1:0-2613 GCF_003343005.1 Rhea americana
ATTTGCTGTTGGGACAAACTATATTCTGACCCGCGCCGCGGCGTGGGCAGGCGCGGGGCGAGGCAGAGGCCCCGGCGCGCCCCCGGGCCGGCGCGCTTGTCCCTAAAGGCAGCTTCTCCCCTTTCCCCAGGGTGCCCCGAAGGGCGGCGGCAGCAGCGAGCGGGATTTGCAGGTTCTCCAGGCGGCGGTTCCCTCCTGGAGACGCCTGCGGGGCAGGTCCTGCCCAGCCGGGAGGCGGAGGGAGGGCCGACGGCCCGGGCCGGGGCCGGGGCCGGGGCCGGGGCCGGGAGGCAGGAGCAGGAGGCGGTGCCGGCTCCCTTCCTCGCGCTGCAGCCTGGCTTCGGGCTCCGGCCGCCCGAGGCGGTGCCCCGGTCTGCCCGGAGAGCTGAACTCCGGGTCGAGCGGCGGATCGCAGCCCGGAAACCCAGAGTCGGGCTCTGCAACGGGGGGAAAGCTCACATGCGGCCCGCCTCGCAGAGAAGTAAGGGTGGGGCGTTTGCGAAGCATCCTGAGCGCCGCCGCGGGAAGGTGTCAGGGTTAAGCCAGCTGCTATTTTTAAATAACGTTTCCCCTCTTCTCACCCTGCGAGACGCGCCGCGGCTGCCGGCGAGCCCGCATTGCGCAGCGCCGTGCGGAGCGAGCGGACGGCCCTAATGGGACCTCGGCCTGCCAGAGCCCCGTCCGCGGGCGCTGGTGCGTGCTGGGCTGCGCGGACGGGCTCGGGGCTTCGCCTGCCCTTGCAGCTCGGTCGGAGAAGGACCATGCCCCGCGGCCCTCGCGCCCGGCCGCGGCGCAGCGGAGCCTGGCTGCAGGTCTCCCGGTTTTCCCTCCCGGCGTCTCCCCCCGCGCCCTCCTGCTCCGGGCCAGGCTGCCCCCCACCGTCGTCCCGGCATCATTCTGGGTGCGGAGTGGGACGTTTTTGTTCTCCTTTGGGCTCCCTTGCTTGTGTTTTCACATTGCTTGCAGGCTGCTGCGGTTTCTATAGGCAGAGGGGCTCCGCTCCCTAAAATACTGCATTTGGCCGTGTCTGCGGAGGGGCCCTCTCCCCCCTTTCCCTCCTCTCCGGTCCTCGTCCCTTTCCCCCCTTTCCCTCCTCTCTGGTCCTCATCCCTCTCCCCCCTTTCCCTGCTCTCTGGTCCTCATCTCTCTCCCCCCTTTCCCCACTTTCCTGTCCTCGTCCCTCTCCCCCGTTTCCCTCCTCTCCGGTCCTCGTCCCTCTCCCCCCTTTCCCCACTTTCCTGTCCTCGTCCCTCTCCCCCGTTTCCCTCCTCTCCGGTCCTCGTCCCTCTCCCCCCTTTCCCTGCTCTCCCGTCCTCGTCCCTCTCCCTTCCTCCCTCTTCCCTTCCTCCCCGGAGCGAGCCCCTTTGCCCGCCCGCCCGCCGCACCCGTCGCAGGCACAGCCGCCCTCCTCGGCCCCTCGGTGGGACTCACCTCGCGCTGGATGGGAGACGAGCCCCTGGCCCCGGTGCGGCCACCGAGCCCGGGAGACGGGGGCCGCTCGGGGCCGCCTGTGCCCTGGGAATAACTCCGCACCCACCGGCTAGTTTTAACCAGACCTGCCGGATCCCGCGGGCGCATCGGCCCAGCAGGGCTCGGGGCGGACAGACGTGCTGCCCCGCTCTCCCCCGCCTCCGGCCGCCGGGCGGGGAGCCCGCGGTCCGGCCGGGCAGCGCCGGCAAGAGGGGCCTTTGGGGAGGGAGAAGGTGGCCGCTCTGCGGCACGGCTCGGCACGGCTTGGCACGGCTCGGCACGGCTCGGCTCGGCTCAGCGCGGCTCGGCGGCTCCCCGCTCCCGTCTTTCAGCTCCTCTCGTCGTGCCAAGACATTCTGCAGCGCTGGCGATGAAATGGCCTCTCAGCCGGCCGCCGCGGCAGCCGTGGCCTCGCGCCTCCCCTCCGGGGCTCCGGCAGGAGCGGCTGAAAGACGGGGACAAGGTCGGCGCCTGCCGCCGGCCCCCTGCGCTGGGCTGGCTCTGCTCCCGGCCTTCCTCCYGCCGGGCTCCTCTTCCTCACCGCCGCCTGCCCGTCCCGCTGCCCGGCGCGGCAGGGCTCGCCGGGGACCCTACGGCTTTCGGCGCGCGCCGGCGAGCCCTGCTCCTCCGCGGGCTGCCCCGGGGGCGYGGGCTGGGCTCCCACCCGGACCCCGGCGCTCCTGGCCAGCTTGTCCCTCTTTTCCCGTCCCGCCGAAGCGGTCTCGGGCCTCCCCTGCCTCCAGGCGCGGGCCTTCGCAGCGCTGCGGCCGCGGGGCCTGATCCTGCCAAGCTTTAGCGTGCTAACGGGAAGCGGCTCAGCGCCGTGCCGCGGTGGGAGCAGGGCTGCGTGCTCAGTTCRGCTCGGCTCTGCTCAGCCCGGCTYGGCTTGGCCTGGCTCAGCCCAGCTCAGCTTGGCCTGGTTCTGCTCAGTCTGGCTTGGCTTGGCCTGGCTCAGCCCAGCTCGGCTTGGCCTGGCTCTGCTCAGCCTGGCTTGGCTTGGCCTGGCTCAGCCCGGCTCGGCTTGGCCTGGCTCTGCTCAGCCTGGCTTGGCTTGGCCTGGCTCTGCTCAGCCCGGCCCGGCTTGGCCTGGCTCAGCCCGGCTCGGCTCATCTCGGCGTGCAGCCGGCGGGTGACTCAGGAGGC
>NW_028185474.1:0-2510 GCF_003343005.1 Rhea americana
AGACCCACGGCCGCAGCCCCACGCTCCTCGTCGCCTCGAGCCCATCCGTGGACCCAGCACGGACCCACCACAGACCCACGGCCGCAGCCCCACGCTCCTCGTCGCCTCGAGCCCATCCGTGGACCCAGCACGGACCCACCAGAGACCCACGGCCGCAGCCCCACGCTCATCGTCGCCTCAAGCCCATCCATGGACCCAGCACGGACCCACGGCCACGGACCTCTCGTTGCCTCGAACCCCGTGGTCAGATCCACGGCTACCCTTGTAGACCTACCGCAGACCCCACGGGCAGGGTCAAGGATGCAGAATCACAGACCCCACGTTGTCCTGGGTTCACGCACGGACCCGCTGCAGACCCACAGCCACGGCCCCACAACCGTGGCCAGACCCACGGTTACCTCGAAGCCGTCCACGGACCTACCACGGATCCAGCTAAGCCGCTAGCGCCCCAGCTCCCTCATCGCCTTGAACCCACCCATGGACTCACCACAGACGCAGTGACCCGGGCCAAGTACCACGGAGCCGTGGTTACCTTGACCTCCTCCGTAGACACGTAGCCACAGATCTACCACAGACCCACGGCCACGCCTCGAATCCACCCGTGAACCCACCGCAGACCCATAACGATGGGCAGAGACTCATCGTTGACCTGTAACCAGAGCCACAGACCCGCCACAGACCCATGACCAGAGTCACAGATCCACCAAGGACCCACGGCCACAGCCACAACCCTCTCGTTGCCCCGAGCCCCCGTGGGCCCCACAGCCACCCGTAGGGCTCGCTGCAGATCCACGGCCACGACCTGCAACGGACGTAACGGTCAGGGCTAAGGGCCCGTGGCCACAAACTCACYGTTGCCTTGAACCTCCAGCCTTTGACTCAACTCAGACCCACGGCCCGCCACGGGCCCATCAGTGTGGATTCACCGTTGCGTTTAACCCGCTCCGGGACCCACAGCCACGGACCGGGTCCCAGACCCAGAGCCACGGCTACAGACCTTTCATTGCCCCCAATCCATCCACGTACCTATCACCATGGTCCCACCGTGGCCGTGAACCCACCACAGATCTAGCCACGGACCCATTGTGCCACAAGGCCATCCATAGACCCATAGCCACAGACCCACCACAGGCCACAGACCCACCACAGGCCACAGACCCACCATGGACTGGAGACACAAGCCTGTCATTGCCGTAAACCCACATGTGGACCCCCCTGGCCACGGACAAACACCCGCAGGCTCATGTCTGTGGTCATGGTGGGATCCACCAGAGACCCGTGGCCCAGATCACAGATCTGCCAGTGCCATGAACCCACACGTGGAATCATGGCCACAGACCCACCACGGACCCACAAAGAACCCATAGCTAAGACCAGAGATCTGCTATCGCCACGAACCCGTCCAYGGACACAGAGCCACTAAAGCCACCGACCCACAGCCAGAGGAGGAACCTCCTGCAATGGCCCCACCAGAACCACAGACCCACAGCCAAGGCCCCACATCCAGCCGCAGACCCACAGCCACGACCGCGGGTCCAGCCACGGACCCAAGGCTGTGGAGACTTACCACAGACCTACCGTGGGCCAACGGTCATGGCCCCACTGCAACCGTGGGCTGACCACAGAACCCACCACAGCTTCGACCCCACGGGGAAACCCATCTGCAACGGCCCCATCACAACCGTGTCCCCGTGGTCAAAGCCCCACTGTGAACCCATGGCCACAGATCCAGCCACTGACCCATGGCTGTGGAGACCACCCCCTACAGCCGCAGCCCAAGACCACCACAGCCAAGGACCCATGGCCGTGGGGAGAACCCCCTTTCAATGGCCCCACTAAAGCCACAGACCAAGGCCCCACCGAGAAGCCACAGCCACCACCGTGGATCCAACCACAGAGCCGTGGTGTAGTGACATTCCACAGACCCGTCACGGACCCAAGGCCAGGGCCCCACTGCAACCGTGGGCCGACCGCAGAACCGYCCTCAACCACGGCCCCACCGAGAACCCACGGCCACAGATCTGACCACGGACCCATGACCRCGACTACAGATCCCACCACGGACCCTTGGCTGTAGAGACCACCCACATCCATGGGGCCCACTGCAACCACGAACCTACCACAGACCCCACCACGACCTGCCTTGGCCACGGAGAGAAGTGGGTGGGAGGGGAACCTAGACACCCGGGGCTCCCTCCCAGCCCCCCCCCCGAGACGGTGGCTGGGGTGGGGGGCACATTCCCGGCTGAGGAGGGCCCCCACCCCCTCCACAGACAGGTGGGGCCACGGCTGAGTCAGGCCTGCCAGCAGCCCCCTGGCACCCAGCCCACGGCCCCCGGGCGGGTGCCTGCACCTGCCCCACCCGGCGTGGGAACGCGCCCCCGCCTCTGCCTGGGGCGCCCAACGGGACCCGGCATGGCCAACAGCACCCACGGCCACGCTACCACCCCCCCCCCCCCCCCCAGCGCAGCCAGAAATACCCACCCGGCACCCGTGGCCACGTTAGCACC
>NW_028185475.1:0-2581 GCF_003343005.1 Rhea americana
GGATGAGCAGGAGCACAAAGCCTGCACAGCTCTGCCCTGCTGTATCGATTCTGTTCCCTGCTGGAGGCTGGGGCAGAACTGGGTCATTCCAAGTGCTGGCGTTACTCTTTACAGTGGTTCTCTGCATGCTTCTTTTAATTAGCAGTGACATTAGGGCATAGTGAAAGGGAAGCTAGAAAGGTAATAATGTTGCTTTAAACCCTGTACCCTGCTGTATATGTCTTCTGTTGCAGAAGAGGATAAAGCTTGACACTTCCCAGTATCCCACATGTGCTTTTCTGAAAGTGAGTTTAAAGGGAACTCTGCTCATGTCAGGAAACATTTCAGTTGAGTAGCTTGTTTTGACTAAAGTTTGGATGCATGAGAAATGTGCATGAACATGGGTTGAAATGATTGCTCAGAAGTTTGTTAATTTTTTAAAAATCCAATACTGTATTATCATGTGCTCGTATTTCTGTCCATTTCAGAGTGTTGAGGAATGTGTTGCGTTATAGGTGCTTGTTTGATAGTATAAATTTTACATGAGAAGGAGAGAGTGCATTACTTTGAGTATGAAAACGTAAACAAAATTTAAAATCTACAGAAAAACTGAGAGAACAGTAGGCCCAGGCAGTGGTTCTTGGAGCTACGTACTGCGTTCCTTTCTGCTCTGTGCTCCAGAACTGGCAAATGTGTTCCAGCTTCTCAAAGACATTCAGTCTATGGGTCAGGCCAGAGGAAGACCTCTAAAACCAGAACAAGAGCAGACAACAAGCCTCAGCCTGAGCTGTTTTTTTTTTCTATATACTTTATACTTTATACGTCTATATATTTTTTTACTTTCTATATAGCCCACTATTGCTTTCCTTCCCTTGATATTATAGACATAACCAAATTAGACCAGAGGGGTACTTCTTGACTAATAAAATGTATCCTTAGCCTTTGGTTGTTGTATTTATCAGGTCAGTAAGCTTATTTATATATATAAAATAAAAATCAAGATAATTTATGAGGTTTGTTTCAGACAAACCGTTGTGAAATTTGGGGAAACTAAGAAATTGTTAATGCTGCTGTTAAACTCTTCTCTTAAAATACACTATTAAAAACAGAGTAGATAACAAAAGCTCATAGGTTTGATGGCAGCAAGCTACATTTGTGTAGTATTTTTGGTTTGTCACTCAGTGCAGGTATTTGGACTTAAATGATTCAAGTGTGTACAAGTAGAGAAGGAAAATATACATGATACCTTAATGGTAAGATATTAGCTGTAGTGGGAGAAACAGCTATATCTCTCTTTTTTTTTTAATCAATAGTTTCATAGGGAAAAGTTAAACAAATAGTTTAAAAGCATACCTATATTTGCAAAAAGCTAGTGTGGTTTCAGACTTGTTTTAGAATGTGGAAGTCAACCCAATTTCAAATTGTGCCTAACTTGCTCTTCCAAACTGATATTTGGGGTTCTAACCTGGGTATTTGTGCAGAGCTCTGTAACACAAAAGTAATAATATTTTGAAGTTGTACTGTGTAGACATAAACTGCACAAACAGGTAGTAGACCGTAACAAATTTCTTATACCTGTTTGAAACTCTTATCTATTAACTGGATTGTTTGTGAATTTCACACGCAAGCCTCACTTACTGCTGAAAAGCCTCTGTATTGACAAATCTGTTGTTTAAGTTCTCCTTGAACAGAACCCTAAATATTGCTATCAATATGAACAAGAAAAAAAGTTGCAGTATCTAGGAAGGTCAAAATAGATGTCCAGCTTCACAGTTAAGGTAAGATTGATCTAGAAGAGTATTGCATGAAAATATGGCATATTTGAGGCAAATAGAATATCAATTGGTTTGTTAAATGAATACGGAAAATGTTCAGAAGTTCTATGGGATATAAACACCAAATTCAAATTATGAGTGACAAAATTTATTTTTAAGTGACAGCTTCTTATGCAAAGGATTTCATAAATGATTTTGATTGTAGATCCATAAATTGCTGTGTCTTGAAGCATGTGGAGCATTAGTTACTGATGAGAACAAAATTTTGATTATAACAGAACAAGGTCAGAATGCAAAGCTATGCAATAAGCCTGTGATTAATACTTCACTGTCTAAAATAAATGACCCTCCCCCACACACTTTCTCATTGCTTCATTTTAATGTTAAATACTCTCAAAGACCCTTTGGTTGGGCCAGCACTGAACTTTTTGCATGCCTAAGAGCTTCTTTTGGTTACCGTGTCCACTAGAAGACATTTCTTTCTCAGAGTCCTGTCTCACCAGCCTTCTCACTAGCATGAAAGAAAAGCAATGGAAAACTCTGTTTCTCTTTAGAAATGCTGTATAATATATACTGGGTTGTGATTATTGCAGAAGCATTGAAGTCCCTCAGTTATAAGGGATGCAGTGCCTCTTCTCTATACACTTGTGTTCCGTTACTGGAGTTACATTTGACCTGTTTTTGTGTTCAAGAATGAAGGATTTGCTAAGGCTTGGAGATGATGGAGCCTTACTCTTCTTGGAGGTGGCAGAAGAGGTAATGGATAGAAGTTGGAACACTGGGAAATCCTGTTAGATATAATATGGTAAAATTATTTTTGCTGTGTC
>NW_028185476.1:0-2520 GCF_003343005.1 Rhea americana
GGCCGTGCCCACCCGGCGGCCTCCCCGCGCAGGCATGCGGGCCGAGCAGCGGCACGTGCTGCAGGAGCAGCTGCTGAACCTCATCCTGCACGTCCTGCGCGCCCACCCCGAGCTCCACTACTACCAGGGCTACCACGACATCGCCGTCACCCTGCTGCTGGCCGTGGGCGAGCGCCTGGCCGCGGCCCTGCTGGAAAAGCTCTCCACCCACCACCTCAGGTACCCTGGCCCGCACCGGGACCCCCAGCCCGAGCTGGGATCCCTCGGGGACGCGGGTGCCTTCTGCACCGGAATGGCTAACCACCAAGCACCGCTGCCGTGGGAGCCCCCCGGGCCTGGTAGCATCTTTCCCCAGAGCATCCCAGGCCTGGGGGGCTCCTGGGATGGGGCTGAGGGGTGCAGCGTCCCGTGGGAGGGCCATGGGTAGGTGGTGGGACAGGGTGGGGGCACGGTCCTGGCACGTGCCGCTCCCTCCCAGCCCCGCGGTTGCCCTGCTCAGGGACTTCATGGACCCCACGATGGACAGCACCAAGCACATCCTCAACTACCTCATGCCCCTGCTGCAGCGGGAGAGCTCCCGGCTCCATGCCTTCATGCTGAGGTAAGCCGAGCGGGGGCCCTGCCGTGGGGCGGGGGGCCGAGGAGCCAGGGCAGAGCGGGACCAGCTCGGGGGCAGCGTGGGGGGTGCAGCAGGGCCCTCACGGGGCGCGTGGGGCCGTGTCTCAGGTGGGCTTGGGGCGGGGGCTGGTGCAGGGCTGCAGCGCGTGCCGTAAGCCTGCCGGGGTGCCTGGGCCGTGCCTCACGAGCCCCCCGTGCCCCCCGGTGCCCGCAGGGCAGAGGTGGGCACCATCTTCGCCCTGAGCTGGCTCATCACGTGGTACGGCCACGTCCTGAACAACTTCCACCACACCCTGCGGCTCTACGACTTCTTCCTGGCCTCGCACCCCCTCATGCCCGTCTACTTCGCCGCCGCGGTGCGTGCAGCGGCTCCGCCGACGAGGCCGGGCCGCCCCGAGCCGCCGCACGGGCTGAGCCGGGACGGGCTGGCTCCCTTTGCCCGGGCCCGGCCGTCCCTGCGGGTCCCTGACGCGCTCCGGTCCCYGCGCAGGTCGTGCTGCACCGGGAGGAGGAGGTGCTGGCCTGCGACTGCGACATGCCCAGCGTGCACCAGCTCCTGTCCCGCATCCCGCAGGACCTGCCCTACGAGAGCCTCGTGGCGAAGGCGCAGGAGCTCTTCCAGCGCCACCCGCACTCCCAGCTCGCCCGGCAGGCCGCCCTGCAGCACCACAAGAGGTGAGGGGGGGGCGCGGCGACCGCGGGGGTGACTCGGGCTGCCGGAGCCGCCGGAGGAGCGCAGCCCCCGGCTCGGCCGCGGGGCTCGGCTGGCTGCGTGGGCTCCCGGGGGCGCGGGTCCTGCCCGTTCCCCGGGGCTGAGCCCCGGGGCTGAGCCCTCGCCCCTCTGCGCCGCTGCAGCATCGCCATCCAGTCCTTCGCCGCCTTCCAGCAAGCCGCGTCCCGGCAGCGCCCCGACGCCGTGCTGCGCCGCCAGCGCCTGCTGCGGGCCGGGCCGGAGGAGGACGCCGGAGCCCTGCTGCCCGCCGCCGGGCACAACCCGCTGGTGAAGGCGGCCGTGTGGGGGCTCTCGGCCACGCTGGGGGCCGTGGCCCTGGCCGTCACGCACACCGCCCTGGACTGGGCCCCCGAGTTCCTGCTCCAGCTCTTCTAGCGCCCGGGCAGGGCGTCCCGGCAGCCCCATGGGCGCCGCAGCCCCACGGGGGAACCCGCCCCCCAGCGGGGCCCGGGTCTGAGCGGCGGGCAGGGGGCCCTGCCCCACAGCCCCCTGTTGCTGCTGTGGTCCCTCCCCCCGTGCCGGCGGCAGGAGCAGCGGGGACAAGGGGGAGAGGAAGGAATTCCGCTCTGGAAAAGCCGCTTGGGCTGCGCCCTGCTGCCCTCTTCCCCGAGGAGCTCGGGGGCTCCTGGGGGGGCTGCGCCTGGGCGAGGGGCCGAGCGGGGAGATGCAGCAGAGCCTGCTGGAGACCCCCCGGCCCGCACCGGCCTTGTGGCCCGGGGCRGGGGGGTGTTTTAATAAAAACCTGTGTTTTTGAGGACCATCTGTGCAGCCCCTCTTTGGGGGAGGGCAGAGAGCACCATTCCCACCCCTCCCTCACRGGGGAGGGCAGCGGACCCCCATCCTGCCCACGCGTCCCCACGGACCCCCCCAGCCCACGCAGCCTGACGCGCGAGGCCGAGGCTTTTCCCAGAGCCGGGACACGTCCCCTCCCCGCTCCTGCTCCCGGACCGCGGGTGCTCGGGGCCCCTGCGGCTCCCGCATGGATGAGGCGTGCGTGCGGCAACACGGCTTTATTGCGGCCCCCCCCGTGCCCGGCGGGCTCAGTCGACGGGCCGGAAGGTGAGCAGGGGCGGCTTYTCGGGCATGAGGATGAAGCCGAAGACGGTGCGGAGGTCCTCCTTGGAGGCCGTGTCGATCTTGAAGTTGCGCAGCACCTGGAGGCGGCGGAG
>NW_028185477.1:0-2543 GCF_003343005.1 Rhea americana
GTCTCAGCTGTTGCAAGAGCCCTACTCCATCCCCTAGCCTTGCCCTGAACCCTACTCTGGGTTTCCAGCCTGCTGAGTGAGGTCAGGGGATGCAGGGACAAAGTAGGATGGAGATTTAYGGGGCATAGCCAGCCTGGATGTTTGTGTGCGGACGCCCCAGCACCCAGCACTCGGCAGCCCTGTGCGCTGGCAGTTGGAGGCCTGGTGCTGGGCGTGTTGTACCCCGGGGCTCCTCAGGGGAGGTCCCTGCTTGCGGGCACACGGTGGAGGGGAGCGGCAGCCACAGAGGCGGGTACCAGGTGCCCTCGATGGCTGTGATAACGGTATCTGTCCTCTCAGAAGAATGGAGGTTTTTCACAAACAGCTATGGGAGGAAGAAGGTGAAGGAGGAAATGTCACGTTGTGTGCCACCACAGTGGTGCTTAGCTGAGCAGTGGACATGGCTCAGGTTGGGCATGCCAAAGGAAATCTATCCATCCTCACCAAACCTCACTGCTCTCCCAGAGACCTTCCTGGGTGCTCTGTCCCAGAGCAGGAGGGGATGTGTGGGCATGAGCACCTCCCAGACTAGCCTCCACCAGGCCTTCAGCTCGACAGTGTGCCATGGCAGATGTGCTTTTTTCCATCCCTCATTTTGGAAGTTCTCGGCTAATATTTACCTTCAGGAATAGCCTGTCCCTGATACAAATCAATGGCTAAGTCCAACACGCTCTGACCAATACAAATCTCATGGTTAATATGACCCCACAGGAAAAGAGGCTCTATCAGACATAAAGAAATTATCTTTTCTCCAAGATTAACTCAGGACAGGGATTTGTTGCACATAAATTACTCTTTGGGGAATTACAGTGAGATGGTCAGCGTTCAGGGGCAGAGGCCACAGGCTGTGTCATGACTGACATGCAGACTGCCCAATGGCATCCTGCACTGGAGCTGTCCCTGCTCCCAGGCCCAGGGTCAGTGTGGTATGGTGCCCACATGCCCCCAGCTCCTGTGCCTGGGGCAGGGCTCACTTGGGCTAGACCCGTGGGTGAGTGGGGTGTGGCGTGGGTGTCTGCCCCATGGCCACGTGGGAATGGCCTATTCTGCTCCCCTCCCACTATGGCAAGCCTGGCTGTCACCCCTGTCTCTGGCCAAGRCATGACCCATCTGCTCCCTGTGGCACCCCTGTCCCCCACCAGCCTTGGCCCTGGGCCAGGAATTTGGTTCTGCCATGGGTGAAGTCCTGTTTCTGCAGCTGCCCCATGCCCCAAGGTCACCCACATGGAGGTAGATGTGGCAAGCACTGTCTTGGTGCCCTGCAGTGCCAGCTGCTAGACAGGAGCACAAAGGATCCTGTCTAACATGCTCCAGGTAACGCTGCCTGAGCAGAAAAGTTGGACTAGATGCTCTCCAGAGGTCCCTTCCAACCTTACCAATTCTGTGATTCTGTGACAGAGGTTTTTGAGCAGCACCAGCTCCTCCCGTGTGCTCAGCGCTAGGGCTCACCGAGACAGATTGTCTCTCTAATGAGCCCTGCGGAGTGCTTTGCCCTGAAATGCTGGTTCCAAACCCATCCCTGTATCCTCTTGGCACATCCCTGGGTCATGGCTGTTGTTGGCAAAAACAGTTGGCAACATGTTGGCATGTTGGCATGTTGGCATGGCAACGGTTTCAGATGTTGTGGATCACAGAGATGACCAAAGGGTTGGAGCATCTCCCACAGCAGGAGACACTGAGAGAGCTGGGACTGTTTTGCCTGGAAGAACGGGCTGCTGGTGGGGATATTTTCAGGGTGTCTGCATATGTGATGGGGGGGGTGTAAGGAAGACAGAGACTATGGCTCAGAGGAGAGGCAATGGACACCAAATGGCAATGGGGTTGGAGCAGACCATCTGCAGAGGTACCTGTCAGGCTCAGCTGCTCCAGTATCTCCCAGTCCCTGGCCTTCCTCTGCATCCTGGGGTGGGAGGGAGCCCAGAGTGAGCATTAGTAGAGGGGCTGCCGGTTAGATGGTCAGTGTGAAGGGTAAGGCTAATGGGACCGGATTGAAGTTAGCAGTTAGSCTTGAGGCATCTCTTTAGGGTTTCTGTTGAGGGTGGAGCTAGGGAGGAGAGCTCTGTGTATTGGCTTAGGGAAGGGGAGAAGTTTTTTTGTTCAGCTTAGAGTTTCTGGTTGTTGCTCTGAGTGCTGCCTACTTTTGTGGGGGACTGGGTTATGCCTATGTTGTCCCAAAATCTGGGTTTTGTTACCTGGTGTGCAAGCAACCAATAGACACACATGTCATGTCATTTCCATCTCATTATTCACCAGTCACCTCACAACACCTAACAGCAGCACACCACCCGTCCTCCTCTATCAGGCGCTGCAGTAGAAGTGACCGTACAACCACCAACAGCAGCCAGGGGCATGGCACTGCCCCGTAGGACATGGAGGCACAAATGACCGCACAATTCCAGGTAAAGCACTGGTCTATCAGGCAGTATGGCACAAGTGCCCTCACAACCCCCACCAGCAACAACAGCCGTAGCGTTGGCAGTTATGGCCTAACCGCAAAGAGCGGT
>NW_028185478.1:0-2562 GCF_003343005.1 Rhea americana
GGACAGAGGGAGGTTTTGAACAGCCACTTTGGATGAAAACTCATGAAGCCAGGGAGCCTCGCTGTGCGCGCATGGTACTGTTTGGGACTTTTTCAGACAGACACCTGGAGTCRGCATGACTTGAAGAGGCCCCAGCTCCTGAAAGCAAGTAGCACTTAATTCCTCTGTGCTGCAGGCGGTCCTTTGGACACAGTGCAGTGCCTGAGCGAACAAGCACCCTGTTCTGATGGTGCTGGAAAAGGTGCCTAGAAGTGCCTGCCCTTCTGGGAGAGAGCAGCTCTGCTTTTACAATAGCGASCATAATCCTTGCGCACGTTCASGCTCCTGCTGGTGGTGYTCTTGGGAGCCAAAGGATTTTGCTGAGGGCCCAAGCAGGGTCTGTGCCACAAGCAGAGCTGCGCTTTGGCTCCCTGCATTGCTGTCCAGCACTTCGCTTCCACAGCCACCAAGAGGCAAATGTGTGTGTGCGTGTGTTCGTGTACATGCACGTATGTTTAAGTGTGTGTATGTGCACGCATGTGCACCCTCTGACTTGTGTGGTGTTTGCTCTGTGAAGCTATGTGGATGATATCACATGGCAGGCAAATATCATCTGCTGATCCCTTGGCAGAGACCCCAGAGTGAATGAGTCTCCTACGTAACATATGAGATCAGCTCTGTGTGTGTGTGTGTGTGTGTGTGTGTGTGTGTGTGTGTGTTTGTGTGTGCTTGCACAGCCCAGCAAGGTTCTGTTTGGGAAGAGATTTAGCAATAAAAAACACCTGGTTCTCGTGCTGAGTCCCATGAAAGCCTTGTGCCTTGGAGAAATGATGCCTGCAATGTTGATGGCCAGTAGAGTGCAGTGTTGGTGAGGAAACCCTGTATTTGGCTTTGTTCAATCATTTGGTTGTTCTTGAGGGACTCTCCTTCATTTTAGCTTCAACCCTAGTGCTTGTGTCACCCCAGAGAGGCATTTTCATRCTAGCTAGCAAAGTGGGGGATGCCTCAAGGACCATCTCCTGAGCTGCTGTGTGTAGGTCAAGCACTGCAACTGCCATGGATCTGCACGTGCCAAGAGGTTTCACAGTGACTGTTCAAGAGCTGTATCTTGAAAGGGTTGTACGCTCCAGAGAAGAGATGTGTTTATATCTTTGTCATGCCCYCAGCCCTGGTGAGGGAGAGCTGCTTGCAAAAGCCACTAGACCCATGGTCTGAAGGGCAGAGAGAGGCAGCAGGAGTAGGTGAAGTAGGTGGCGACTCATCTACTCCTGGAGCTCTGTGGAACTGGATTTCCACGTGGGAAGTGTCCGCAGGCACGTTTTCAAAGCAGCCAAACACATGAGCTCTTTTGAAAATTTCCCAAGTATTTTGGAGCCCACGTGGGATACAAACTTTTTGGAAGATCTGRTCTAGAAAATTAGTTCTGATTTTCAGTAGTTTGGTTCTGCTGCTTCCTTTTTCACCATGAACATTACAGTGAGATTTCTGTGAGAGMCAGAAAACATAGAACAAAAGTCCAGGATCCTGGTTGTCTATGCACTAGAGCTCTCACTCCACTCACACTAAGTGTGCTGGAGCTGCGTAGCACAATTTCCCTCAGCCAGCCGAGGCACCTCATCTTGCTGGTGCAAAGCTGAAACACGGAATTCTGACTCCACAGCRAAGAAGTGAGAGAGTTACTCATTAAGACCTACTGGAGTCACAGGAGCTACCTATCAGCCCAGGGCTTAGGTATGGCATGGAAATGCTCAGCAGCTGCAGTTATAARACACTGATATCCAGGATCTTAGTGTTGACTGCTGGATGACTTTAAGTGAAAAATATTGCTGTTAGCTCCTCACATTAGAAATATGACTAGACTTTAGAAAAGCTCAGCATCCTTGTGATTTAGCATRGGAGGAAACTCCAGGTGAGTGTCACTACTGCAGTATGGACAATTTGCAACGGGCAATGTGAGTGTCTTCTTACATTTCTTTGCCGCACGGTTGCTGCAGCCTGTCCTGCCCTTTTGTGACAGCAGTGCCATCTCTCTGAGCCCTCTCCCCTCGTGCACTTGCTTGAGCGATTCTCCCATTGCTCTGAGCAGGACCAAGAGCCGGCAGCCTCTGGAACCTTCCTGCACTACCCAGGCACAGAGCCAGCCACCCCACAGCCTTACCAGCGTGCCAGGGAGAACTCCTGCCTGGGGACACAAACTGCAGAAAGGGGGTGTGGAGGTGAAGGTGGTTGGGGGCAGTCCTTGCGGGGACATTGGGAGATCACCCATAGTGCTTCTGACCTGCAGAGGTGGAAGGTTTCTTACAAACATAAAGGCAACCGTTTCCTTTCAGAAGACCCATCACAGAACAGCATTATTTCTTTGTGCTCAGAAAATAGCARTCATCATCTGCAGCAGCCAGACAGCCTGCATACCCAAAGTCCAGCTCTCCAGACCCCAGTGCAGGCAGCTGCCACATACCAGCTCCCATGCACTGGAGAACAGCAGCACCTCCAGAGGCCCACATCACTCCCAGATGCCTTCCTGCAATTTTATATCTCCTCAGCTATGCGCCTTCTGGATCAAAGAACCAGAAGCATGGGAGT
>NW_028185479.1:0-2549 GCF_003343005.1 Rhea americana
TAGGGTATCACCTCTCTGGGGTATAAAGAGTGCTGGATTTGAAGACAGTCATTGCTGCTCTCTCCCAGTGAAGCCAGAACCCACGTACACTATAGGACTTCCAGCTGCTGGTTTGCTGCCAGAGACCTTTGGAGGATACATCCTGTTTGACAGCTGCGGAGGCAATTTCTCAGAGATAACAAGTGAAAAAATGCATGATGCAGTGGGTGCCAAGTTATAAAGAACAAATCAATGTGTCTTGGAAGAATAGGATGAACTCCAGCTTTAAGAGGCGTCAGCAGCTCATCCCACATCTGAGGGGTCCAGCAGGATTAGGGAAGAATGGGATCCTGTATCATAAAGTGCGAAGGACAGGTGCTAGAATGTGCTGCTGGGTCTGTTTTGAGATGCTAGATCTAACAGCCAAACTTTGCTTTTCTATTGCTGTCTTCCCCTTTCCTACTCTCACATGCTGCTGCTACTTAATAGCTCTTTTTGGAGGGAGGTACTGGAACATTAACAGGTAGCTTTCAAAGCCTTTATAGGGATTTTAACTACTCACTTCCTGCTGTCTCTAATGGGAGCCAAGCAGCTAAATCCTCAATTTGACAACCTGAAAAGGTCAAAGGAAGTTAAGTTCCAGGTATGTGGTGTTCCAGGATTGTACCTGGGCACAACAGGAGCAACTGTGATAGTGTTTTTAGTATACAAGCTGCCTCTGCTGAATCTTTCCTTAAGTGCCTCTGTGATACTTGCATTTTAGCGTGGCCATTGCTCCAGTGGAGGTAGCAATTTTTGCAGGGCCAGGGTAGGTGCAGTCAGTTTGGGAAGAGATTGTATAACACAAGCACATCTAGTTAGACATGGTGCTAGTGTCCGCTTGTTTAGGCAACATGCGATCTCCACTTATAATTCAGGCCTCAAAACCTTTTCCATTCTTCTACATGAGACAGATTTCCTTTTCATAGCGCAGCTGCTCTGCCTGGCTCTGTGTCATGAAATATCCAACTGTAAAGTAAATGAATTAGTTAGAATCTTGAATTTGCTTCCACTTCCTTGTGTAACTAGATTTATTTCATGTCACACACACACACACACACACACACACACACACACACACACACACAAAAAAAAAAAAGGGGGGGGATTAAAAAAAATTTGCTGGTCACAATTTATTTCTCCTGCATTGGAGAATGTGCCCTAGATATAACCTAATGAATTATGTAGTCTGCTTTTTGGCTCAATCTCAGCTGTATGTGTCTTCATATGTATGGTACTTCCTTTCCCCTTTCTGATTTCTACCCATTTCTGCTGCTTCTAACTTTTAGTCCTGATGAGAGAGTCAAAAGTGAAGTTGGCACAACAGTTGCTTATTGATGTTTTTGAAAGCAGGTCTCAGTGACACAAGAAACCGTTTCTTGATGTCCTATTGAATTTTAAAACCTTAACGCTAGTCTGATGATTAGTGTCTTCTGTTTTTTTTAACCAACCTCCTGACAGACGTTAATGTAACACTTCAGGGGATATAATGTTGTTTGTATTTTCTTAAAAAGTTGAAATGATCTTTTCGATTTTATAATTACAGATTCACACAGACCTGCTTAAATAAAAACACAACTATGGTGGTAATAATTATCCTAGCTGGACCAATATATCCTCATCAAGCCTAGGATGAATTCTTTAAGCTCTTTTTCTAAAATGAGAAGAATTCAGCTAAATGTCATGCTACAAAGAACAGCCTGTTTGTTCTCTTTCTGACCTACAGAAACGCTTATACAAGGTAAGGGCCTTGTTCTTAGGAGCGGAAGAATCAACTGTTTTTCCTTCCTTTCTTTCCCTTTCCTCTCCTAGCTGACATGAAATTTCTCCAAAAGGTAGTGGCTTGCCAGGCAAACAATATATGAATGCTCAGCTCTCTGTTGGGGTAGCAGATGTAGCCAAAGATGTTACAGTTGTCATGGATGTATTCAATTTATGAAAAGACAATCAAATTTTAGGTACATGGGAGTGACAGAAATGGAAAGAAGAAGCAGAGCACTTTAAGAGCATAGCATGGTGCTTATCTTTTCTTTTTTAACACCAATATGGACCATTCAGCTGTTAAGAATTGAACAAGGGTCTGTTTTCAGCAAACGAGGCCCTAAACTATGAAATTTTTACACTGACATAACTACAATTTTGAAATTGTTAATGGCTGAACCTTTGTGCATCACAGTGGAGCTTAAATGATAGAAATGCTGCTCTTTTTTTTTATGAAGGTATGAAAGGAAACATTCAAATAACTGCACAAAAAGAAACAAGTCCAAAGCCCATCCAGGCATGTGGCAGTGTGCAAACTTACAGTTCCAGATCACCACAGATGTGGTGTGGGCCTGACCTTTTAAAGCTACAAGCGGCTGTTCTGCACCCTGTGTGGAGGGAGGGGCAGTTGGAATTTGTCAAGGGGAAATAAGTAGCAGTTTGTTCGGTTGCATTTTTATAGGAGTCAGGGAGACCCATCTCCTGGTTCTGTGCTGCACAAAGTAACACCTTGCAAATTATGGGTTGACACTTGGAAATGGACCTCTGTA
>NW_028185480.1:0-2482 GCF_003343005.1 Rhea americana
AGGTGAGTAGTCAGTCTCATTGTCCAGGTATGAAGTCAACCTGATGGGTCAACAGAAAGGCTCTCCAGAGCATCTTACCACCATGAGAGGAGGTTTACTACCTCTGGTAGTATGGGACACATTATGGGACACAGGGAAAAGCATTATGGATTTACAAAAGACTTACTATGGGATGTTTAGAGGAGGAATGAAAGGTAGGGAAAGGGACTGATCAAGGTGCTTTGGGGAGAAACAAGTATTGGAAAACAGAAGGAAAAGGGGACTGTCAGGGATGTTATACAGCCACCATCTGCAGTGGCTCTGGGAGCCAGGCATTCTTCCTACCCAGATGCTGGAGGCCAGTCTGATGTGCCTAGGGACCCGAAGGTTTCTCTGTCCCAGGCCAATGAATGAAGCTGCTGCCCTCCCTTCTGCAGGTTCCACCAGAARCAAAACTGAGCATGTATCCCAGAGACACAGAAATGCACAGACAGGTGCGTGCGTGCACACGCACAGAGACACACAGACACACACAAGACACTGACATGGGTAGCTACACAGATGGGCACAGACACAGTGCTGCCTTCAGCAATACTCACGTGTAGCACCATCAAAACTCATATCAAACATAAGCACCAATGGCCAAGTTGCCTTCCTCCTCTCTGGCAAGTAAAGACTGAAGTTCACTAATGAAAGCACATCCCCCCCCCAACTCTCGTGTTCACAAGCCCAGGCACACTCATAGCTCCCTGGAATATCAGCACAGCTTCTCTGCCCATCTGATATCCCTGCCCAGACCATGAGCCACTTACCCACTATATGACATCCTCCCTGCTAGCCAGTACAACTTGAAGTTTTCTAGCAAATTACAGACACACACACWCACASRGAGAACAGGTTAGAGAGAAATATGAACACTCTACACACCCCCAGGAGATGATGCCCAGGCACATGGACACTGTGACCGGTGATCCCCGCTCCAGCTGCTAATGCTGAGACTCTTCCTATACTTTCACCCCAGTGCCGCCCCCTCTGCCTCAACGCCGTCCCTTAGCTGACTTACAGGACACATGGGCCCTGTGACACCTGGTCCCACTCCAGTGGCTGATGCTGGGACCATCTGTCACTCCACAGACACAGAGGTCAGCATTGCCCAAGGTCTGATGCCAGTTGCTGGCCACAGTCTAGTCCACACCAGCCTCTCCAGTTGCTGGCACTGAGATTTCAACTTACCCCAGTAGCTGGCACCATAGACACAGACATCATGGTTGCCCAAGGGTCTGACTTCAGTTACTAGCACCAAATTCACACACTCTTGTCTCTAGTTGCTGGCACTTAGGCCATACAGCACTCAAACATGKGATAGATAGTGAGATTACATGGAAAGACAGTTAAAAAGAGTTTAATAGCAACATAGGGTGGACTGTGATGATCAGGATCAGGACTTGGTCAGACAAGCATACTGACCATCAACTACTTACATGCAACTGACCGTTTTTATACTCCCTCCTCTCTAGTCCTCCCTCCTTATTCCTCCTCCATTTCCCTTCCCTACATATTCCTTAGTCAAGGAACCCTCTCCCTCTGCTGTAAATATTTCCAGAATATTTACAGTAGTCCTCATTACTCTTCTCTCCAAAGGAAATGCACATACTAGTAGAATTGCCCAAACATATGATGATATCTCCTGTCATTCGTGACAGCCTCGAGTCTCAAGTCATCTGTGAGTACCTGGCATATAGTGAAGGGAAATAGTGAAGGGACTTGCTGGAATTGCTGCTGCAAGTGGATGCTATAGGCAAACCCCAGGGCACCTGAAAGGTCCCTCAGTGTGATGCATGGTAACAGCATGCCAGCCTGCAGGTAGAGACTTCACTGCCAGCCCATCTATGATTCAGCCCGTGTTGAGTGCAATGTGCATGTGCAGTGTCCCTTCTGAGTGCATCTTTTTGCCTGTGGTCTCTCTGTGGAGCCTAGGTGTCAGCTCAGGTGGAGAAGGCTCCTGGGTCAACAAACAGCCTTTGCTGAGCTGGAGTGGGGCCCAAAAGCTGCACTCCTGCTAACATCTAAAGCACTGTTTTCACCTCTCTTTTCAGTACCTGGGGTGGCCCTCGGAGGAGYTGTGTAGGTGTCTGTGATGAGAACATGTGTTCCTGGGAGCTCATCAGCTAGGCATCTCAGCCACCTCCCTGTGTGGTCCTTCACTCTCCCATGGGTACCCGCTTTCTGTCCTGACAAACTGATGTGGGCCATTCCCTTCTCAGTGTCAATAAGCACTGTGCTGACTGCACCTCTTGTCCATCCTCCAGTGAAATCAAAACCTGAACTTTAGAAAAAGGATCAGAGGTACCACAAAAACAAGAGACAGATCATTGCAGGCACTCTGTGCCCTGATGTTCTATCCTTATCTGAGCTCTGAGTAATCATGCTCATCTGTACAGATTTTATTCAACTTTGGATATTTTGGACCCTGACTGAAACAAAAAAGCAAAGAGGAACGTGA
>NW_028185481.1:0-2460 GCF_003343005.1 Rhea americana
ACAGGTGACACCCACCCAAGAAGGTATAAATAGTGATCAGCAAAGACAGAAAGGCTACAGTCTGATCTTCTGCATCTAGCTGTGCAGCTGGCTTTGGGCTTGGGCTTGGATACTTACTGCTTTCACCATGAGCTGCAGCATCAAGAGAACATCTAGCACTTCTTACAGAAGTGGTGGAGGTGGAGGCCTCTGTGGCAGCGGTAGTGGCAGGAGCTCCTCCRTCTCCTCCAGGCGATATGCCTCCTCTGTGATAGGTGGTGGAAGCTATGGTGGAGGTGCATGCAGCATTAGCTATGGAGGGCCCGTGTGTGCTGGTGGTCTTGCTGGTGGCTTTGGTGGAGGCCTGGGAGGTGGCTTTGGTGGCGGCCTGGGAGGAGGCTTTATSGCWGGGGGAGATGTCCTTCTGAGCGGMARTGAGAAGGTCACCATGCAGAACCTGAACGAGCGCCTGGCTTCTTACCTGGACAAAGTGCGAAGACTGGAGGAAGAAAACGCTCAGCTTGAGCAATATATTCRGGAGTGGTACAGGAAACAAGCTCCCAGTGTTTCAAAGGACTATTCCCACTACTACCAGACCATCGAACAACTCCAGAACCAGGTAAGGGAGCCCTGACTAACCAGGCTCCATCTCTTCCACACTATTCTCACTTGCAAACACTTCTTTCTTCCCTCTGGCTGTGGCTCTATGGGGATGGTGGGTGCTAGCAGACCTGCAGGAAAGCCCCACCAAAGCTTTGCACCATCTCCTTTCTTCCTCTTTTGGGTGTGCTGGGCACAAGGAGAAGCCACTCCAACTTACTCTTTTGCAGATCATTTCTGCCACTGTGGAAAACAACAAACTGCTTCTGGACATCGACAACAGCAAGATGACTGCCGATGACTTCCGAACAAAGTGAGTGAGCCTTGCATGTCTCTTGTGTCTTGCTCATGGAACTCAGGAGACGAGGCACTGCCCCGAGGRGACTGACTGAGCCCCCACGTTCTTCTCCTGGCACACAGGCGTAGCAAGGGGGAGGGCTGTTGACAACAGCTGTCAGCTCATCTCCCCATCCCTCTCTCTCTCCTCCGTGTGG
The DNA here is from genome assembly GCF_003343005.1 of Rhea americana. Taxonomy (NCBI): domain Eukaryota; kingdom Metazoa; phylum Chordata; class Aves; order Rheiformes; family Rheidae; genus Rhea; species Rhea americana. The sequence continues at coordinate 1,074 of NW_028185481.1, forward strand.
CACAGGTATGAGAACGAACTGGTCATCCGTCAAAGTGTGGAGGCTGATATTAATGGCTTGAGAAATCTCCTGGATGACCTGACTCTGGTTAGGTCTTCTCTGGAATCAGAGCTGGAGACCCTGAAGGATGAGCTGATTGCTCTTAAGAGAAACCATGAAGAGGTAAGAGCCAATGATAAATAGCACCTTCAACAAATACTCTTCTGGTCTTTCAGGGTGCCTAACGTTTACCTATCAAGTCAGTTCAGACTTATGCCATGTGCATGTCGTTCCTTTGAACCTCCATAKTGCTTGGCTCACTGTCCCTAGCTGAAGAAGTGACCTGTACTCTTTGTTCCTCTCTYTGGACTCTCTGCAGGAGATGAGGCAGCTGCAGTCCCAAACTGGTGGCGAYGTGAGCGTGGAGGTCAATGCTGCTCCCGGCGAAGATCTGACCAAGACACTGAATGACCTGAGAAACGAATACGAGCAGATCATTGAGAAGAATCGCAGAGAGGTCGAACAGTGGTATGAAGTCAAGGTASGTAGCAAYGCACAGAGTGGAGCCTCTTTCTGTGCAAAAGCACGGGCACTCTGGTACCRGGCWGGCAGTACCGGGCAGGCTGCTCACAGGAACAGGAGACCTTTGGCTGCTGCGATCAGAGGCGGCGGCTGGGTGGAACACCAGCCTGCCCCTGCACAGCTCAGGGAAYGGCAAGGAGTAAGGCGTTTGGGAAGGACTCCCAGTGGCAGGAAGGGAGCAGGCTGGGTCTGATGTACGACGACTGGGTGGCAAGCCAGAATCTGAGGAGCAATGACTAGGCTGTCTTCCAGCAAGATGGAATTAGAAGGAGAGGCACTGTGGTTATCCTAGTTCTCAGCYAGCAGATCTGCYCTGTGASRGAGCCTTCTTGCTCAGAAGGGTRTTTGGTTTTTGACTCTGGCAGATTGAAGAAGTCAATCAGCAGGTCACCTCTAGCAGTCGGGACATCCAGACAAGCAGCCACCAACTCACCGAACTGAGACGYGAAATGCAGAACCTGGAGATCGAACTGCAGGCACAGCTCAGCACGGTACGTGGGGCAGGATCGGATCGCTGAGGGCCCTCTCCTCCTTTGAATGGGACACGTAGCGCTCTGGTCCTAAGCTGCTGCATTTCCACTTTCAGAAAAACTCGCTGGAAAACTCCTTGGCAGAAACCGAATCTCGCTATGGCATCCTGCTGCAACAAATCCAAGGCCAGATTAACTCGGTAGAGGAGGAGCTGGCCAGTATTCGGTGTGAGATGGAGAGCCAGAACCAAGAGTACAAGATGCTCCTGGGCATCAAGACCCGCCTGGAACAGGAGATTGCTCAGTACCGGGCACTGCTGCAGGAGGGACAGCAAGACATTGTGTAAGTATTCTGT
>NW_028185482.1:0-2462 GCF_003343005.1 Rhea americana
CACATACCTTTTTCCCATCATAATAATTGTACAGATTTTTTAATCAATCTGTGCTGGTCTCCTGGGGTGTATTAGGAAGAGTGTTGCCAGCAGGTCGAGGGAGGTGATCCTGCCCCTCTACACAGCCCTGGTGAGGTCTCATCTTGAGTCCTGTGTCCAGTTCTGGGCTCCCCACTACAAGAGAGACATGGAGCTACTGGAGAGAGTCCAGCATCGGGCTACAAGGATGATCAGAGGGCTGGAGCACCTGCCCTATGAGGAACGGCTGCGAGAGCTGGGCCTCTTCAGCCTGGAGAAGAGAAGACTGAGGGGGGATCTTATCAATGTGTACCAGTACCTGAAGGGAGGGTGTCAAGGGGACGGGGACAAACTCTTTTCAGTTGTCCCATGTGACAGGACAAGAGGCAACAGGCACAAACTGAAACACAGAAAGTTCTGTTTGAAAATGAGGAAAAACTTCTTTCTGGTGAGAGTGACAGAGCACAGGAAGAGGTTGCCCGGAGAGGCTGTGGAGTCTCCTCTGGAGGGAGTGAAAACCTGCCTGGATGTGATCCTGTCTACCATGCTCTAGGTGACCCTGCTTGACCGGGGAGATTGGACTAGATGATCTCCAGAGATCCCTTCCAACCTCAACCATTCTGTGATTCTGTGGTTATGATTTTTCCTGGTTAATTCCTCAGAAAGAATGAACTATGTTCAAGGTACTCCATGACTATGTCTACATTAGCAACAGGGTGCCTCAGTAGGAGTAGATCTGCAGAGCAAAATAGCCGGTGCTGATGACAAGATATCACCTTATAGATTTTTATCTCACTTCATACTAATTCTAGTCTATCCTAAGGAGTGAGTGCTTATTTGTCACGGGAATGTATTGGGCGTAACAGCTCCTGGATTGAATCCTCCAGGAAGTTAACCTTTATTTGAAAAGAATCCAGTTCACATCAACTTCATGATGTCAGCCCAAGCACAGTAAATAGGGGTGACTGCAATGTGCCTTCCTGATCATAGACCTTGAGACACCAGTGTAGGCAAACCTTAAGAATATTTAATGGGCTGAAGTATGGATGCTATTCATCGGTGGTTTCTACCGCCATCTTACAGTTCTTACAGATCTTAAAGTTACAATGACATAAGGATGATTTACACAACACGACTCTTCCCCCCAAATACATCTTCTTTGGCAAATTCCTAATACCTCTGACTTTTCCAGTGCATGCTTTTAATTTCCAGAATTAAATGGATCCCATAGCAAAGTGACTGCTTTGAGCAGGATTGCGTGTTGTATCTTTTCCTCTTTGAGCAGTGTAGGTACCTTTAACTCCTTTGAGATTTACTGAAGGTTGTTTTCTCTTATTATTGACTAAAATGTACACTGTTATAGCTAGTGAGACAGCAGACCAGTCATTATAAGAAAGGATTATGACTTCATTACAAGATGAAATCCTAAGGATCTGGCTAGGAGAAAGCCCTTGTTTGAACATATTATCTGCAACAGTAGCAGAGAGAATTCTCAAGGCTAAAATACAGTAAGTGGCTTTTTTCTGTTCAATGAAAAATAAAAAATCTGTCTAGATGAGCTGGATGAGTAATGAAAGTGTTTGAGCCTCCAGGGAAACTCTCACTGCCTTGTAGGATTGGACTTCTTTTGCATTTGGCAAAGGGAAAATTGAAAAAGATAACAGTAGGAGATGATTTCTGCTGCTAGCATCAGTGAAGAATGAGTGCAGCTGGGTTGAGTTTTGCCCCCTGCTTAGTAAAAACCTTGCTAGGAACAGAGAGATACAATATGCTGTGGCATTTAATGGATAGTGAGATGGGACGTCAGGGCATAGCTGAAGATGCCAGAAACAAGGAAAGAAGGAAACTATTCCAAATCTGTAATGCTGGTTCAGCACTTGCTTGTTAAGTCATCCTGCAAATTCTGTGGTGGACATAGATAACTGGTATACTAATGCAACCCAGGTTTGTGCCTGGGAAAAACTCTGCTGTACACTCAGCACAAGCAGTCTCTTAAAGAAAAGGCTCTGCATGGCACACTCATGCTGGGGCTGAAAGTTCAGCGCTGCTTGGGCTGTTTGTGCCGTGAGAATCTCACTAGCCCGTTGTGAGGGGGGAGATTTTCAAGATGTGGCTAAGACACATCTTATTCTCTTCCCTGTGATGATTACGGTAATAATTCTTGCTACATACTGTACTGAGAGAGGAGGGTCCCTCAGTGCGCCTGAATGTCACACAACATAAAAAACCATGGTGTTCCCTCTTGCCCCTCTCAGAGCCCCTCCAACCCCACAGCAGTCTCTCAGGTGTGTGTGGGGGGAACTCATGTAAAAAGGGTGTTTAAACTGATGATATTCCAACGAACAATGTAGAAGAAAGGAAAGGAAAGGAAAGGAAAGGAAAGGAAAGGAAAGGAAAGGAAAGGAAAGGAAAGGAAAGGAAAGGAAAGGAAAGGAAAGGAAAGG
>NW_028185483.1:0-115979 GCF_003343005.1 Rhea americana
CTTCCTTCCCTCCCTCCTTCCTTCCCTCCCTCCTTCCTTCCCTCCCTCCTTCCTTCCCTCCTTCCCTCCTTCCTTCCCTCCTTCCCTCCCTCCTTCCACATTGCCACCCCAGCACTTTCACACTCCCTCCACCACATGACCTGTGGCTCAGCCTCTTTGCTGACTGTGCAGCCACAAAGCATCTGCACAGAGGAAGCTTCAAGTCCTGCTGCACTGTCAGCAAGGGGCCTCACATCTCCAGTCCCATCACATTCCCTGAAAAGAGGCCCAGATGCCCTGTCTTCAGTGGGAGCAGCTACTGATCCTGTGCCATTAACCAAGCAGGTAACCTCACTTTCTTTTATTCTCACTCACTGAGCAGATAGCTGCCTGATTGATAACTGGAACAAGAGATGAGCCTTTGGCATCTTCTTTCTTTAAGCCAGGGAGGATGTGTGGTACAGACATTCATTAATTAGCACATTACCTCTGAACTGTTCACCTTCTGCTCTTACACCAAGGCATTCTCCAGCCATCCAATCTGCAAGAATACAGCATAGTACTGTACCAGATCCTGAGAGCTGGAAACCAAAATAAGCCCAAGCTCAGTGGAGATCAAGTTTAAGTGGTTCTGTACTTGTCTATATTAACCCTCACTGTTCCCTTTTCTGTCTTTCAAAGGAATCCCCCATTCAGAGTCACCGCATTTCCCTGTTCCTTGGCTTCACTTACCTTTCCCCTCCTTCCTTTCTTCAACATATTGAAGCTTTTCATAAGCAGTTAGTCAGTCACTGACCAAACAAGGTGGGGGGAGAAGGGACCTATTTTTCTGTCTTGGCAGGAAGCAGCAGAAATATTCTAAACAATGTTTCCAGAGTACAGTAAAGCTTTTCTTGCCTACTGCTTGCAGCTGGACTACACAGCCCTTAAGGTTTATTTGCAGGGTTATTCTTGGAGAGCAAACTATGTATTTCAGCATGTCCTCCCAGGCTTCCCGCTTTTACCAGCCACCTGGAGCCTAAGTAAAGAACCGGGATGTCAGCTTAACATCCAGACAGTCAGCTGTAGGGATACTGCCTTCCTAGCCAGAGCAGCAGACTACACTGACCAAGTCTGCTCGCTCCTGTGCAGGCAGATTCCCTCACCAGCTGGATGGGTGCTTGGTCAAATCCATGGTGCTGCTCTGGAGGCGGTTGTGTTTGTTCATATCTCCTTCTCCCACCAGTGCACAGCACAGAAGATGACATGCTGCACTCTCTTCTTTGCTTCCCATGTTTCATCTCTCTCCCTTTACTCAGCTCCAAATCCCTTTTCCGAGTCACCCTCACAAACCACCGTGGCTCCTGTGCTGTCCTTGGCCATTTCATCCATCACATTCCTCCCTCCATTCCTCTGCCTCCTCCTGCAAGGAGCTGCCTTCCAGGCGGGAAGGGGATTTCACAGGCCAGGCTCTCCCTTCGGCACAGGACTGCACGCACCTTCTTCCATGCGGGCGCTAGTGTGGATTGTCAGATTCCCCCGTGGCCGACCTGCTGGGAAACACACGGGTTTATTTGCTGCCACCATGCTACAGCAGCAAGCTCTCTCTTCAGCACCCATCTGATTTCTCTTCCTTTTAACCATCTGGAAGGAGCTTGCTATATCTTGAGTTGCAGGAGGAAAATAAGCATAGCCCTGACCTGCCTAACCACCTGGAAGGCTCCCGCTTCCCACCATGAGGAACAGCTGCTCATCAGCTTTCCTCAAGCTACCACAGGGGCATAGGTATGTTCCACAGTTGCCCTTCAAGCTCCTGCCTGCCCCGATTCCTTCGCAAGGAGGAAGGTACCATTTCATAGCCATCACCCATCTTTTCTTCACATACTTCTAACTCTGCTGCCTAGCCCCTCTGCAGCCATTTCATCACCTTGAGCACTCACAGCAGCCACAGGATATGCTAGCTTATCGAACGGCTTCTCTGAAGACGTTCGGGGCTCAGCCATATCCTATCTATCATCTGCAGCGTGGCCAGCTTTGAAACCCTCCGCTCGTTTCCTCTCCCCTCATCTTTGATCTGCCTGGAGTCCTGAAGCTTTTGCAAGCCCTGAGCTGCAGGCCGAGTCCCACCGCCGGGCAGACCGCTGATGCTGGGAAACTGGATTTGGGCCGTGCCTTCGGCCCCAGAGCCGGCACGGGCTGGAGCGGAGAGCTGTTTTGCGCTGCTAAGTATGCTGGCACGCTTTGCTGCCTTCTGCTTGCACACGGAGGGTGCCGCTGGCATCGCAGAGCCACCTCGTCAGGGGAGGAGCAGTAAACCTCTGCCCAGAGTCCTGCGGATGCGAGACTCAAAGAAGGGCTCTGCACAGCAGCTGTGAGCATCAACCGATCACTAAGGCAACACTTGCATGCCCCATCCCCTCCCCCATAACTAACAGACATAACAGACAAATCAAGAATAACTTGATTTACTTCACAACAAATGTATTATTTCTTTTGTAGTTCATTCCTCTTGGCTGCAACAGCTGCATGTTTACTAGATCCTTCACCGCATTACAGTGCTAAATAACTTGTTCTAAATTAAATTTAAGAAGTTACAAAATTCTTTCCAAAATTCAATGATGTATTCTCAGAATCGTCCCTTCAGAGAATTCTCTCCCATGTGTACATTACATGAAAATACCCTCCACAGGATGTAGCCTTTTAAAGGCTGATTTTAATCAGGCCATAGGTTTTTACCCCTCACACAGGCAATGCTCATGTGAAACACCTAGTAGCTGGTACCACAGAGGCTCAGTACCTACTTCCTATGTTTTACGGGTTTCACAGGGTGGCAGGATGCCTACCTTGAGCAGGAACCATCTAAAGCAGCCCCTAGGCAGCTTCAGCCCTTGTAAAGCAGAAAGGCAGGCCTGATAAAGGGAAAATGCATGCAAAACATCTGCAAGCTTTAAGCCCGCTATTCCAAGACAGAATAAGAGATCAGTTTACTACATACACCCCAAAAAAGGGCAGAGAGCAGCACACCTCTCATTCACACCCTTGCTTTGGATTTTGAGCACGCTTAACAAGCTGCAGGAACTCAGGCTCAGATCCCTTCTCCTCAGCTTGGAGGAGGTCCCCAAGGCATCCCACAGACTCCAACAGCCCTGGCCTGACTCAGGCATCAGGACTATGCCCTTACAGCCCTCCATAGATCTACTCCCACAACTCCCAAGCCATCACAAGTATCAGAATTTTTGCTCATTGACTGTGCTGGGCTTTTAGTCGCCGAAATTCTTGCCTGGCTCAAAATTGAGCTCATTTTACCTAACTGGTAGAGACTGGCTTCTGGAACTAATGCTCACATGGCCAGAAGATACCTTGGCTAAATTGCTGACTGTAGTACAGGAATGCCTTCCGTGAGGGCAACTGCCTCACCGCTCAGGGCTCCTCTGTTTAACAGAGAGCACCTGCTATGCGCTCCTGCAAGCGCACCCTGGAATATTTACAGGGACATTAACACAGTTCAGAGTTTGATGCATCCCAGCTGACTGATAATGCCATCTTTGTAAAGTCAAGTTCACATTTATAACAGAGTAAAGTTTCATTTTCATAATGAGCCCTGCATCTATTCAGAGATCGGAGGAAAGTCTTACCGTATCTTGTCCCGTTTCAGGTCTCGGAACACCGTACAGCATCTGCACATCATGACAACAAATGTGTCTAGCAACTGCAATTCCACAAGCTTTGAGCTCTACTACCACATTCGTCTCCTTGAATTTACTCTTCTTATCCTTATTTTCTTTTTCGGAGCAATATTTAACGCCCTCGCCCTGTGGGTTTTCTTCTACAAGCTGAAGAAGTGGACAGAAACCAGGGTGTACGTAGTCAATTTAGTCGTTGCAGATTGCTCTGTGATCTGCACCTTGCCATTCACAGCCTATTTACTCTGGAATAAGTCAGTTCGAAACGAACTCTGCCAGTTTATAGAGGCAATGTACATTATCAACATGGTAGTGAGCATCTACATAGCTTTGTTCATCTCTCTCGATCGATACCTTGCTATAAAGCACCCCTTGAAAGCCAAGGCCTTTAGGTCTCCACTGAAGGCCGCGCTTCTCTGTGGACTTCTTTGGGTCTTCGTGATAATCAGCACAACCTTACAACTTCAGCAGAGACAGGCCGCTTTCTGCTTTCAGAAGGATACAGCAACACCAGCTGTTCTGACCCTGCTTTCACTTTTCTTTGTTTTTACTCTCCCATTAGCAACCTTGAGCCTCTGTTCCGTAGAAGTCATCAGGACCTTGAAGAGAAGGCTGAGCACAAATTCACTGGAAGAAAAGTTAATCCACAAAGCTATTTACATTATTTATACAAATATGACTGTGTTTATAATATGTTTTCTCCCAGCCTACCTTGCCCTACTTACCAGGTTCATAATGGAAAGCATTGGAGTTACCTGTTCCACGATCCAGGTTATGAGGAACTTGTCTTCTGTGACACGGTGCATCGCTACATCGAACTGCTGCCTGGATAGCGTTTGCTATTATTTTGTGACCAAGGAATTCCAAGAGACTCTTTCTCCGTCCAAACACAGCATTAACAAAACAAATCAAAGCCGTACTGCTCTGATACGGACTTGCTGAAGAAAGATAAGAAGAAAACCCACCTGCTGTGCAATGTCAAGACAAGATACAGTTTCAGTGCCACTGAGCAACTATTGCTCTCTCCCTCCAGGGGGATCTTGGTTGGGTTTATCATTACTAACTGTAGTTCTATATTCTATATTTGTACTAAATGAGCGAGCTGTTGCACACAGATGTGTAAAAGCAGGCACGTAATCTCTGTTTGTTAACATGTCTCCTTTCCCTCCACATACGTTTTTTTTCTCTCCTACAGACACGAGTCACCTGTCTTCCTATCTCCCTATTCTATTTCATTCTGTAACCGGTCAACTGACCCTTATTGCCAAGACATATATGAGAACATACCATGTTTTACCTTAGTGCTTTTTTCAGGTTGTTTGCATTATTTAACTAGGTCAGCTTCCTTTTATCTTCTTCCTTAGGGCTGAGGGAGGCAGCGGGGAGGGTTTTCACATTACTCAGTACACAGGCCTACAAAACAGCCGAGACTCTTCTAGTTGCTCTTGCCCTTCAGGTCAGCTGGAGAGACAGCTGTGCAACACCTCTGAGATGAAAGCGAGGCTTCTTCAGGGCCGTGAAGGAACAGACTCGAGGAGACTTTTTTAGAGCCTTCGTTAAATAGGGGCTCCTTAGAAGGCAGAATATGAAGATGTTGAGCTACCTTTCCTGTAAGAAACCTCAGTGATAGGAAACAGAAAAGAATAGGTCGTTACTTAACATATTTTCTTTACTTTGGAGCACAGTGAGCAACGATACCTTACCATCAGGAGAGGAAGCATCCGAGAGGCCCGGTTCCTATCTGGAAGATAGGATCCAACAGAAAATACTTGTTTCGAGTAATAGGAGTCTGTAAGAATGAAACAATATTTTCAATTATTGTGCAAAAGAAAACTTTGTTCAGGTGTACCTGAGTATTGCCCTAGTCTTTAATACACTGTTGGAGACAAGCTCTGTTCCTGTTGATGAACAGGCTTCTTCACCAGCATTTCCAGTAACGAGGTAGCCCATGCCCCGCTCTTCAGATCACCCCAAACACTGGCTCTGCCCCACAGCTGACCCCTGACAAGCTCGGGAGAGCAGAGAGCTCTCCCAGTAGAGCATCCCACCCCACGACCCTGCTGTGGAGCACCTAGCAGCCTACAGCACCATACCCCAAAAGCTCCTTGGAGCAGAAGAATTAGCTCAAGGTAAACACCTGTTTTCTGACCTCAGAAGAGTTTGGATAGACCCTGTGGATTCCCCACAGCTTTGGGGTGAAGTCTGCCAGTGCACTGATTCTGTGACAGCTCAGATGCCTATGCAGAGAGGGGAAAGCAGAGCCTTCTTCACTCAGAGATCCATTCAGTCACACATTACCATAACAACCCCAAGAACCAACAAGGTTTCAAATCAGTACAGAGAAAGTCAGCCTAGGTCTGAAACAGCACCCAAAAATCAGCATTTACAACACTTGCTGAAGCAGCTTGTGGCTTACTTATCTGGGTCTTGCATTTGGAGGCCAAGGGTGCCAACAGCAGAGCTCAGAGAGGTCCGAGGCCAGAATTCCCTTGTGCGGCCGCTGCCCTCTCTTGTGAGGGACGCTACGCAGGAGAAGGCTCTCAGCAGTTCAGCTGAGACTCTGATTAAGTCTCAGAAGCAGCAGCAGCTGCTCCAGGGCCTTAATCTCCCCTCATCAGTTGTTTACGTCCTCGTCTTGAGGCAGAGCCCTGCAGGACATAGACCAAGAAACACTCTCTTTGGAGGCTGCCTCATCTGCCAACCCTGTGCACGAGCAGGCCGCGTTGCCCACCACAGGGGTCTCTCTTCTCAGCAGATCCAGAAGCACCGTATTTCCCACCAGCTTACCTGACAGGCAAAGCACACACCAAACACAGCCCTCCAGCTCCTTGTCTCTGGGTCACCAGACCTCAGGCTAGGGCCCGCCTTCACCTGGCAGCCCCAGGCAAGGCACCCAATGTCACACACTCACTAGTGACATTGACCCAACCTGGCACCTTACCTACCACCTCACACCAACAGCCCCCTTGCAGAGCTGACCGTTCCTCCCAGCCCTTCTCCTGCTCTGCTGAGCTCCTCAATGCTCCCACCCTTCCCCCATCTCACCTTCTTATAGCAGCTGCACCTGAAAGCTGCTTACTTCCACCTGTAGAGACTGAGCGTGGCCTTCGTTAACCCTTTCTGGACTCAGCTAGCTGGGGCATTGCTGTTCCCTGGGTTTATTCTGTGGCACAAGGCTGGGTCCCCAATTTCCCCTCCCCAGTGGCAGCTCAGGGTCGGGGGTATCTATTTATTTCCACAGCCTGTCCACATTAATGCACCAAACCGGTTCAAAGGTGAAATGCATTTGTTTCGTGAGCCAGCAGCCTACAAAAGCTGCTTCTCTCCATGTTATTCAAACTCTGTTCTTTAGGCCTTGCCTAGGGCTGTGCTATTTTTCCCTCTAAATATTGAAAAATCTACCAAGTTACCTCCAAGCTCTTCCCAGGTGATAGGACCATTCGTGGAGTTCCAGGAGAACTGGAATGATGAACATGGTATGAAGAGGTCAGATTATTCCCAGAGCCTTCCCTGCCCTCTTGTACATTTGCGACCTACCTCTACCATCACGGAGCTGACCGTCTGAGGCTAAACCTGCAGCCGTCGCCTTTGGAGCCACAAGCTCAGAAGACGTTACCTATCTGGAAAGATCCTAAGGGAGTCAGGGACGCATTCTTCAACTTTGCATTCCCGTAAGGGCTCTTTGGGTGCCCCAAAAGGCCGTGTGCACTTGCTGGCTCCATGTGGAGCAACAATAAATGCTCCTTACAGAAGCTCAGCTGCGTCTGCCACTGCTCACGCTGCTGATCACGGAAGGTCTGGAAATGCTGAGGGAGGACGGGGCTCAAAAAGAGTACAATGAGGGTGGGCAGGAAGGTGACTGTGTGGGTTCTTGCCCTAGAAATTCAACCTGACAGCTCAAATCTCCCAATATTGGCTGGAACTTCACCACCTGCTGACCGTTACCTACTCCTCTGGAGGAGGGCTGGGTCTCTGGGAGGGAGGCCGACCCGGCTTGCAAATCACACAGAGAGTCATGGAGCCCCTAATCTGACCATCTCGTGGCCTTAGAATAACCAGCACGAAAGCTGCAGGGCTGATGGCCGGAGTGTGGGCCAACCTTCCTGTCCTCTGGCCACATTACGGTTCAACAGTGTGAAATCGTGGAGGTTGCCGGGTGCTTCGTCGAGCCCGTCTTCTCCCAGGCCACAGCCCTCAGGAGGCGGCCCGTGCTCGCTGTGGCCGTGCCAGCCCGGAGGAACGTCCCCAGCCGTGCTCCACGGCAGCTCGCGGCCACGGATACTCCTGTCCTCGCCAGCTGTCTGGAGGGAACCGCGCTGCGTGTCCTGAGCGCCCGCTCTCCTACCGCCGGCCTTCAAAACACGGAGCCCGCGCCAGGCCAGCCGCTCTTACGCGCCGGCTCAGGCGCTCTGCGTTTTGGGGAAAGATTCTCCTGATGAATCCCCGGTGCCCTTACAGGCAGAAGGGAAGCGGGCTACGCGCCTGCGGGTGGCTAACGACAACGGGAACTACTCGGGGCTACCGCCTCCGCTCTGTCCTTTGCTGTGCCTCAGCCAAACGGCTTTTAGCGAATCGGACCCCCGAGGGCAGGGTGCCGGCTGGGTCGAGCTCGCCCCGAACCCGTCTCTGCACGTCCTCCGTGCGGAGCGGTACCAGCCTCCTTAAGTTAGCTGGCAGCGAACGGGCTGCAGCCGCTGCACGCGGGAGCCTTCGGCGGCGCGGACGCGACCCCGCGCGCCTGCCCGGGACGGCTGGCGGGCCCGCGCCGCCTCCGCGCCCGCGTGCTCGCGGGAGGATCTTTCACTGCCACAACGGCAATTCGCAACCGTTGCGGGGTTTCTTTTAGAAATGGTTTGTTTTCCCACAACGGAAAATATAAATTTTTAATTCTGTGGTCGTGTGAGGCAGAGGGAAGTGCAGGCGGGGTGGGAAAATTTGTGGCAAAGCATTGATCTACTGTAAGCGCAACAACAGAGGGCACCAGAGATTCGTCAGGCCCGAAAAGGAGCCAATAAATGAAGCACTTTTGGGGAACAGCAGTTCATTGCTCTATCTCAGCGCTACCAGAGCTGCCAGCGACACGCTCAGCTGGCAGCCGCGCGCCGCGGCCCCGGCTCCCGCAGGCCTTCCCTCGGACCCTCCAGCCAGCCCCGCGGCTTCTCCAGCGGATCGCATCCCTCGCGCAGCAGCTGGCCAGAAGCAGGTAACTTTCATTTCTTTCCACGCTTGCGCACGGCAGCGTGCTCTGCTCACGCCCTCCGTGTGCGTTTGCTCCCTTGTTAGCTGCAGTCTGTCTAACCTGCAGCATGAGCCAAGTCTCCGCCGCACACGGCCGCTCCGCTTGCCTGCCGCGCTCTCAAGCCGTGCCCCGCTGCTTTGCGAGTGCACCAGTCCCTGGAGGCATTTCCTTCCTCCTCCCTCGGTTATGCACCCCTGCCCCTGCTCCCGGGCTCGCTGTTGGCCGGCGCCTCAGCGCTCGCGGCCTCCTCTGCGCGTGCGGTGTTTCCGAAGGGCGACCGCTGAGGTCCGCGCGACCTGAGCGCCGAGATGCCCAGCATCACCCGCGGGGCTCGGCTGCTGCTCTCCGACGGGCGCAGCGAGAGCGACACGAACGTAGAGGCTCGCCTTTGCGCTGAGCACCGCCAGCGGCACGCCGGCAGAGGAAGGCTGCGGTTTACATGACACTACACTAAAGCTAAGGACCTGTAAGGCTAAAAGCTCCGAAGTCAGGGCACTGACTTCCTATTAGTTCCTCTAAATTCCACTGTAAACATTACCTTATCCCTGCATGCCAAGAGATCTGACGCCAGGGCAAGTGCTGAGCTTTTCTCCACAGCTGCTGGATCCGGCTCCCTATCTCAGGCACTAAAAAACACATCACCCCATTCACGCAGTTAGACAGTTTTTCTGCAGTTTAGATATGGATGCTTAGAAGCCATGACTTATAAGGTAATGTATTTATAAGGGGTTGTAGGAATCCGGGAGTTTTCTTTCCTTGCCTTACTGTAAACACTTCCTAATGAGCTGCAAACAGTGTGATTCATCTCAGCCTCACTGCTGTAGGCTAATGCCCTCAGATATTTAAAGACATACCAGGAGGCCATCTAAGCTTTTTTTTGCTCTGGCAACATTTTGGCTTCCCGTATTTGCAGGTGGAGACCGAGTATCTGTTTTCACTTTCCCTTCCAAGGCTCCACGCTCCTGCTGAGTGAGCTTGGCTGCCCCGAGCGAGCCCCCGGCTGCAGGCACCCGCGCTCCACCGCCACGCCAGCCCTGGGCCAACCTGTCCTCGTGCGGCGCGCATCTGCTAGCTCGCTTTCCTGAGCCCCCACGGAAGCACTTCCACGGCCCTCCTGTGAGTAAGACCATCCGACTTACTTGGTGAGCGGACAGTAGAGAGGCCTGTGTGTGGCCAGGACAAGCTGTTCCCGGCCTCTGTTAATCCCCCCCTCGCTGTTGGGCAGGCTGCAGCAACAGCATTAGGTTGGGGGCTGTTTCGCTGGTGCTGCTGGGGCTGTGCGCTCTGCCTGTGCCAAGGAAGGTGCAGATGCCCTGCCTCTCACCGGCCCCAGCTTCGCAGAGCTGTACAGAAGAAACTCAGCAAAGCGCCAAGGGGCAGCTTTGGTGGCATGGCAAATGTCTCTGGGGGGCAAAGTAGGGGAGAAATGCAGGCTGCCTGAGGACAAAAATGAGGTGTGAACTCCTTGGGCTGACGCCAGAATGAGAGAACTAGTGGATCTATGATTACCTCAGTAGTGGCAAAGGTAAGGAACAACAGAATAATCATCCTCCTTTCTAGCCTCTTTCCTATAATCAAGGTTTTGCAAACAGGGGCCACGTTAAAGGAAAGCTAGGCCCATGATCTGAGACAAGCTATTACCCAGGTAACATCTGCATGAGGAGTTCACTCTCCAGCCCCTCGGTGTTTGCGATTAGCTGCTCACGATGCGATTGCACTGCTTAGGCGGGTGAGCGATGGACTCGGACGGCAAAGAAGGTTTGCCAGGGCTCCTACCTTGTTACGGAAAAGACGGAGTTGGTCACAAACCTGCTGCCTGAGGCAGAGCAGTAGCTGATGCAAAGGTCTGGGCATGAGGCCACAAACTAGAAAAGGTTATGGAGGAGGATGCAGGTGTCTCTTGACAGTTTGGGGCATCTAGGGTTAAAAACAACAGCAGCAACAACAACAAAAACTAGCACACAGCAGGTAAGAGGTCTAAGGGAGATGGGGGGGGTGCTCCAGAAGGACTCGGTGCTGCACAAAGTGCCTGCTCGTTCCATCTTACACCTCTGTGTCCTCCTCTTGCAGTGACAGCCCAGCATGGTGAACTGCTCGCAAAGCAATGACACAGTGCAGGATGGCGTCCTGCTTTTTCAGCTGATTATCTATGTCCCAGTTCTTGCATTTGGGGTCCTGCTGAACACGATTGCCTTCTGGGTCTTCTGCTGCAAACTGAAGAGGTGGTCCGAGACCAGAGTGTACATGATCAACCTGATGGTCGCCGACTGTTCCCTGCTCTTTGCTCTGCCTTTCCTGATATATTTTCACCAACAAGAGCACCCCACAGGCAAGCTTTGCTTCACCATACAGTGTATATATTTTACAAACATGCCTATGAGCATCCTCATCATCACGATGATTGCAATTGATCGATACATTGCAATAAAGTTCCCCCTAAAAGCAAAAACTCTCAGATCCCCGCTGAAATCAGCTTCCATCTGTGGACTTCTATGGATAACGCTCGTAACATATGCCTACTTCCATCCAGAATTTGAAGAAGGAAAGGAACAATTCTGCTTTCAGAAAAGAACTGTTCAGCCTAAATATTCCACATTGCTCTCCATTTTATTTGGGTATTTTATTCCCTTGGGGATTGTGGTTTTTTGTTCCGTGCAAGTCATTAAATGTCTCAAACAGAAGATGTCCACGAGCCCGCATGAGACAAAACTAATCCAGAAAGCGCTCCACGTTGTTTCTGTGAATCTGTGTGTGTTCGTTATATGCTTTTCACCTTTCTACATTGTACTGCTCTTGCGGTTTGCAGTGGATGTTACTGGAGCCTGTTCTCTGATCCCAAATATTAGAGTCTCTATACAGATCTTTGCATGCTTAGCAAATGCTAACTGCTGTTTGGATGCTTTCTGCTATTACTTTGCAGCCAAGGAATTTCAGGAAACTTCCTCTCTGCTCCCCCCTTGTGTTTTTATGAGGTTTAGGACGAATCAAAGCCAAGAGTCACAGCAACCCACAGACCAAGTCATGACCTAAGAAAGCTATAGTGCACCACCGATGTCAATTCCACCCCATTCTTAGGAGCTACTGTGTTGCTGAAGTTTCGAGGCAGGGGGACCACCTATAATATCTGTAATCTTTGTGGTATAGGCATAACCGCAAAAAAGGATCGATCCCCTCAAAGGCGGCTGATGCTGACTTGACTTTTGTTCTTCTGACCTCAGTGACTTGAATATAGCTCAGACTATTGTCTCAAACAGTTGTATCTCTGATCAGATTCAAGTGTTTCCTCTTCAAGAGAGAGATTCACCTGGTCTACAGAGTAGATAAGGTTGTTGTTTTGGTCATGCACTCATTTATATTTTGGTCATATACTCATTTATATGCATGCAACTAAACAAGAGGGACTGAGCTCCCTTTCAGCAATGCACAAATCTACTTCTAGTACTTTAATATATATGGTCATTAAAAAGGAAAAAAAAGCCACTGTGCGCTACATAAACTGCAGGAGTCAGAAAATGGCATGAGAATATTATCCATTCCAGCCATATAACATTTGTATTAGCCTGGGGCAATACTCTGACATTTGTAAGATTAAAATAATTGTGAGTACAAATAAAGACATGACTGCATGGAAAAAACTAAGTTATACCCAGTGTTATTGACCATGCAACATTTAGTAGTACTACATAGCATTGTACATAGCAAGAAAACGACTGCGATGATCTGCTCTCGCTCAGCTGGTCACTGTCAACCCTGGTGACAAGACTGTTGCTGCTTTTGAATGCGGTCAAATCTCGTGTCCTGTCCGGTGAGAAGCGGTTGTTTCTGTGTGGGTCGTCACAGCGTCCCTGCTGTTAGAGGAAGGAAGACCAGAAGACATCAATGAGCACCACAAGCAGATACATCCCTGATCCCACCCTCACTATCTATGAATGGTGCTCGCGAGTATTTGCTGACGGGGGGAGGGTCTCTATGGCAGAGACCAGGTGGACCCGCAGCTGAGGGTTTCTTGGAGCCGTCCTGCATGACAAAGCACTGCTTTAGATTCGGGGCTTGCAGCAGTGACTTTTGGATGCCCGGGAGGACAGCAGAGGGAGCAAGGCCCCAGCTTTGACCCTGAGGTTGGTCTATCATCACGAAAGCCCACAGCAGCTTTCCACAAGCCGCCTCTATGAGCAGGGCTACCAGGCTCCTTGCCCTGGTGGGAGGCTGTGTCCCACACCGGGCTCGCTGCCCAGCCAAGCACCCTGGGCTCAAGGTAGTGGCAAGGACCTTGTCACAGAGCTCATTTTGACGCATTTAACTCTTTTCAGGCATTATATGGGAAGCCTTCATCTATCCTAGGAGGACTCCAGACCAGGCACCTATTCTAAAGCCTGTTTTTCTGAGAACCTAAATCCTTTATAATATCTGTGCTTGCTGACTCAGTGCACCAGGAATCACTTCCCTCCCTGCACGGAAGTGACACCAGAGCAGCTCCAAACAGTTAAGCCACAGCATAACACAAAGTGAGCTCCTGATGCAGTGGAAGTAAACTATACATGACCTGGTGTAAGACAAGGGTTAGCGTCTAATCTCTGAAGCTGAAGAGCAATCAGCCGCTGGTTTGTTGCTGTGAATCCCTCGTAGCATCACCTGGAGGAAGAGCTTGCCGTAAAGTAATTTCTTCTATATTTGGTGATAGCAGATTAGCAGGTAATGCTTGCATCAGTTTATGCTTTAGTTTCATCAACGGCTACGTTTCTGCAATGCCATTCTTTTCCCCTCTTAGCTAGTATTTATTAACATATACTTCAAATAGTGCATACGGAGAGACAGACATATGAACACACTTCGGCTGATATTTTTAAGCTTCTGTTAAGATACACTGAGAATAAGAGAAAAAGACAGTTATAGGATTTTGATTTGATAAAGTCAAGAGATGACGACCACACACATAATTGTTTCATATACACACCACTGTTTGCATTGATTTTTCTGGGTCTCCTATGCCATGTTTCGTTGTGGTTCCCCCGCATCCATGATGGGAACCCCCTGTAGGGTGAAGGCTATTAGAGCAAGGTGTCTGCAGCCGTCTCTGTGTTTGCGGGCCCGTGAGCATCTCCATCTGCATTGCATAAATCCTGCGGCTCATGTGCGAGATGCCAAGTGCCTGAGACAGAGAGGGGGCACAGACGGCTGCCCTTCCCAGGCCCTGAGGTGTGGTCTCCCAGGTGGGAGCCATCCTTCGCCCGCTCTGAAGGTGTGGGTGAAGGTACATCCCAGGCCCCAGCGCCCTCCACAGTGGGTCCCGCATCGCCTCGGCACCGCTCAGTGTGCTGCCCTGCACGCGGACCACCCGGGGAGGATCCCACCACCCTGGCACGCTCAGGACCTTCTCCTGTTCAGCCATCCCTGTTTTACTGCCCTCATCGCCTCTCTTGCCCTGTGAAAAGGCTGTGGGCGTTCAAAGAGAAAGTTCCCAGAAAGTGAACACAGTGCAGACTGAGTTTAAAAAGCAACACAAAGCCTTGGCCTACCCACATGGCCAGTGAAACAGACGACTGCATTTACTCAGCGTGTTACAAAACTGCATAAAACTAATCAAGACAGACCCAGATCTGAGGAGGAGGGCAAGGAACAGCTTTACTAAAATAATAAAACCCCCCAAAATAATAAGCCTCTCAGCTCCAGCTTTCCCCTATGATTTTGTTTTGAGCACTGAACTGTGAACCTTCTGCTCCCACCATCACTCTCAGCCTTGAGCCTGGACCCTTTTCCAGGCCAGGAGTCCAGCAGAAGTACCTTGTCAGCAGTACCACTATAATAAATTCACTAGAGTAAATAATGTCTCAGATTTAGAGGGAAATCCCTGGATTTCCCCCACGAGAAACCAAACCTGAATTCTTCCAAAGGCCAAGTGCAGCCAGGTTGGAAGTCAGCAGAGAAGGTCACTTACAAACCTCCTAGGAGTGACTTTTGTGCAAACACAATCACTGAGAAGGACTTCCCCGCCAGGTCGTACATGCAGGGCGCTTGGTATAGTCCCATGGCATTCACTGGAGTACAGGACTTGGTCATGAGCTGGCCCAGCAATGCCAGGAAGCAAGGACACAAATACTGGGGTCATTTTATGCAAGCTATATACCTTTAGCTATTGCGATTGGGCATGTCAGTCCTTTATTTGCAGCTGTGTCAAGCAGATGACATGCTTGATGGCATGGTATACATGAGCGATACCACAACCTCAGGTAGCACATGGGCCAAAACCAAGTCTATCATTAGCAGTCCAGCACGGAAAAAAAAATAACATGGGACAATCACTAGACTTACTCTGTGATCTAGGCTTTTTTAATATATAAAATATCCTTCTAGTGGCACATATGGGTCCTTTAAGACTACCATCAGAGGACACACACAGGACAAGTATGGTTTATTCCAGATATACAGTCAGCAAAGCTCTAAATAACAAAGTAGGAAATGGTCTTCTGGCTTTGCTCAACGATGATGAGAATACTTAGAAGTGAATCAGAAAACAGGATTTCCATCTCTAATCAGCAGGACAACATCAAGCACAAATAATGTCTCAGATTTAGATGGGATTTCCAGGTGCTACTGTTAATCTTTCCATGAAATCACCAGCTTCACCGTGCACCTGGGCAGCATAAGTGAGTCAGAGGTTATCAAATACCCTTCTCCCCCATCAGCAGCAGATCACAGATTTGAGACAATATCTCAGGATGGTTAGAGTTTTAGCCCTGCAAATCCAAGCAGGATAAAGAGAGTCAAACCAATAACAGATACAATCAGCGCCACCCCATTATTCAACTCCATGTAAATGCTGAAATCAAGCTCTCTGGAGAAAGACCATTAGATTAGCTACAGGGGCCAAAACAAAGGTCTGTAACTTGCCTCCAGTAATAACCCCCAGTGACTGCTTCTCCAGGAAAGGTGTACAAAGTGGCAGTTATGCAGTGATACTTCCTTTGAATATGCTCCTGGCATCCAGGGCCTTGTATCTCGGAAACCTCTTGAGTCAGGGAATGTTTTTTTTTTTTCTCTCTTTAACACTTATCTGTGATTTTCTTCATTTCTTACAGTTTCTTTTTTTTTCCTTTCAGTTCCTTCTGAATGCCTGTAAACCTTATTATCTACAATACGCTAGGGCAAGGAATCACTTTAGTCTAACTAGAGCCAGTGCTTAAAAGTTTGTCTTTCTACCCATTTGTTACCTGCACATGCTGAAAACCACTGTCTCGACATTGCTCAACAACGTAAGAAAGGACAATTCCCCATCACAGAGACTACTCACCACCCAAAAGAACGATTAGATCTGATCTGCTCGTGTCACTTTCCTTTTGCAGAACTCTCATCACGGTAGAAGCTTCAGGGAGCAACAGCAGCACAAAAATGGATATAACTACTCAGGCCATTAAGTAAATCATTTATGTTTCTTCTTCAGACTATTATTTAATGTTCTAGCTTTATGTGTGTTTTACTGCAAGTAGAGCAAATGGACAGACAAGGATGTACATGACCAGCTTAATCATTACAGACTGCTGTTTGCTCTTTGCTTTGCCCCTCAAAGTCTCTTTTCAGAGACAGGAAAAGATGCAAGACAAATATTGTATTGATCTGAAAAAACATCTATTACTTAAGCAAATTTGCAAGTATCTGTGTTGTCACCCTCATGGCTGTTAACAAATACTTTGCAATTAACTAGCTTCTGAGAGCAAAAGGCTTACCGTCCCCATTAGCCTCTACTCTTGTTTGTACTGTGGTGTCAATCTTCATAACAAGTATCACTTACGCATTTAGGCAAATGGTGTTCAGTAGGAAAAAAGACTTCTCTTTCTGAAAACAGTTCAAAGGGCCACCAAAAACACTTCTGGTCTTGGGATCCCCTTCTGAAATATTTTATCTCATTCATTATAATGAGTGCTTGCGCCACGTAGATTATTGTGAAGCTTGTGAAAAGGACGAAGGTGCGTTCACATGATGTACAGTTAACTCGGAAAGCTAACAACATTGTTTCCAAAACCTGGTTGTGTTTATAATGTTTTCTCCACGTTAAAGTGGGACACCTCCTTCGACTCACAAGAGACTCCAACAAGGTTGGCTGTTCTGAAATAAACATCATTAACGCTTCTGTGCATGTGGCTAACTGCTGTTGGGATGCTATTTGCTACTGTTTTGTAACTGAGGAATTTCAGAGCCCTTTCTTGTTACCAAAGTCTGTACTTTCTCCAATCAAGAAAGGATCACAGGCTAGGTACTGTATTAAAATAAACAGCTGTGCTGAAAAATCCATAGCTAACATCATTACGTATAACCAAGCCTCCTGCATACAGAGCTGTATGAAATTAATGGTTTTTGCCTGTAGCAAGTATACTGAAGTCTTCCACCATTTACGCTCTAAATTTAAAAAATCAAGTGTTCATTCTGCTTGTTGTAAAAGGGAAAGTTGGTCACTTCACAGTCTCTGCCATCACCAAGAAATATGTTTTTGACATTTGTACTAAATGCTACAAAAACCAAAAAAAGGAAACATTCTTTCAGAAGTAAAAATAAAGCTATTTCATGGTAACACTTCTTTAAGAAAACATTTACTTATTGCCATTGTACACCAGAATCCTCTATTATCCATGCTTAAAGCATACTAGAGGCTTTGAGAAGTGAGGCTTAGCTACTGTGATGAAAGATCTGCCTCACAATAGGACATTTATACTGCAAGTGGAAGTTGAGCAAGAAAATCCCTGATTATCTGAAGCACTATCATGATGATGTAGGTACTACTTGGACAAAAAGCATGATCTAGTTTCTGTGCCAACACATGATCACATTTAGGACTCAGTTCTGACACCTTTCTTCAGTCTGAACAATACGTCATCTCCCTGAGTGCTCCCAGTATCTGGGAGGGCACCTGGACCATAGTAAACTACCAGCTACCACACAGCACTGGAATAGCAATCCCTAAGGATAACCGCGTGGTCATCCACAAACCTTTCCCACTCCCCAGCCTTTAATTCTGACTAAGGGTAGCTCACACCCCCAACATGCAGAGCTGGCACTTTGTTAAACATTTTGGAAAATCCAAAGTGAACAGAAGCTTATAACTAGACACTGTACTTTTTGTGAAGATCGTAAATGCTCTTTTGCCTGAAGGAAAACACAACAGAAGCAGTGGAAAAAGTATGCCAATTGCTCTTACCTTTTGAAGGCACGGCCGCGGAAATTAGCAAAAGCCCTCTGCACCAAGTCTTGCTGGGGAAGGACTCTCAACTTCCTTTGAGGATTTTCTTCTCTTTATCACAGTGTCACATGTAGCTTTCCTTACACCAGTTTGGCCCAGTGAAATCACGCACGCTTTAACTAAATTTTAAAACCTCTTTGAAAAATGTAGGAGTCCACATTGCCCTCCATCGTGCTTCTGGGCTTCTGCCTTGCTCTCTCATTCCTAAGAGGCTACCACCACTCCTGGTAAAACATAGAAAAGCGGTCAAAATAGGAAATGAAGAGCCAGAAGCACCTAAACGGAGGCAGAGTAGAGGAAGAAGGCATCCTTGGGGTGGCTGCATTTGCAAATTCTCAACTGGCCCTGACTCTGCCTTACTACGTCCTGGTTGATCTGGCCCCAACAGCTGGCTTTGCATCCTGTCTGCACAGTTAAGGATTCCCACATTACCTAGACCCTCTTATTCATGGCCACTATTACACCTAAATTCCCACAGACATTTAAGATTTTGAGCCCTACTCGTTTAGGATCTGGTGGTTTTCCAGGATACTGCACCCATGAATCTTTCCACAAATTATTCTGAACTGGCTCCACGTAAACACCTGTATCTTCTACAGATGCATAAACCGAGATGTATAAACCTAGCTTCTCAAGCCAAAAGCCACAAATCCACTGCATTCTCTGTTAACATTTAAGCCAGGTATAATCTCCCTGTCCATTAGAAGAAAGAGGTGCTAACAATGAGCTGATCTCTACACGAGCAAATCGTTGCTGTAGTCAATATTCAGGCTTGAGGGAAAAACTACAACCAAAAGCTGAGGCTTTGTGAAAAGAGGATCAAGCTAGAAGAGAGGAAAAGGGGAAATGGTCTGAGCTGCTAGGAGTTGCTCACAGCGCAAAGTTTGTGCAAATTGGACTGAAACTGCCACGTCACAGGCTTTCCATCCTAAAAATAGGACTAACACATTCTGCTTCCAGACCCAGAGTTTTATTTTGGTCAAGATCTGTTGTTACAACATCACATCTTCCTATGAGAAAGCCAGGGGAAAGACATATAGAGCAGGGGCACTGCAGAGCCCCAAAACACCTCAGGGCAATGCAATGCCTCGTGCCTCCCTTGTGTGTGTGGGCAGGATGCCGATACCTCTCTCACCTCTCTGGAGGCCCTCAGCCATGCCAGCAGCTACCTTGCACGCACCACAGCCACCAGGCTCACGGGGTGATGCTCATTCGAAACCAGACCAAAGCAAGCAGTGCTGGCAGTCTGGCTCGGCCCCCTGCTCTGCAGCATCCAGTGCCGGTGGGATGTGGTCTCTGGGCTGCAGAGGAGACGGAGGCCTTCCCCAGGAGGGGAGGGAGGCTGGGAACCCATCCAAGCTGACATATTTCAGCTGTCCTTGGTCTGCGCCAGGATCATGGAAAAGACTTGTGGAAAGGGCTCCCTTTGGCTGAGAAAACCTTGAGCAGAGCCATCAGGTAGAGCTTACAAGGAAAGGAAAGGAGGATTGTGCAGTGCAGAAATAAGTCTTCAAGATCAAGATGTGCAAAGATCAAGTGGCCCTAAGCAAAAATCAGGCTAACACTGAAACTGTTAGCAGACATTCTTCCTTTAAATCTAAAAACTTACAAATACACACAAATCACAAGCAAAGAATTGAGACTACCCTGTAACGCTGTTAATGTATATGAGGCTGCGCAGGTATGCCCTAAGAACTAGCCAACTACTTTGTCATGGTTTTCAGAAAGGATGAGGAACTTGAGAAGCCCAGAATTTTAGAGAAACAGGCACACAAAACTTCATGCCAGGAAATAACTCTTTCAAATAAGTCAGCCAGGATGAGGATAGAGGGCGGAGACCAGCAAATGTGGTACCTTCCCTCAGAAGGGGCAGAAAGGGAACGGATCTGGCCAGTCACAACTCTGCTACACTCAGATCCAGAAACTGCAAAATTTTACAAGTCTAAAGTAAATTAAACAGATGGGAATGAGTAAAAAGGCAGAAGTAACTGGTGCTTTAGTTTACAGGACTATTTTGCCTCATAGGCTTCTTTCACTAAGAAAATTGCTTTTCCAGGAGAAGGGTGGTAGACATTGGTGTCAGCAAGGCCTCTGAATTACTGCTCTATAGGTGACATCCTTGTGAGGAGAGAGCTGTTGGGGGTGGGAGAGCAGTTACAGAGGGGACTGGCTAACGGTGCAGATTTCCAGAAGGTCCTCTGCAGCACCTCACAAGCCATAATGTACCTTGTACAGTCACTGCTACCCAGATGGTCTCAGAGGCCATAAAAAACCCTCCAGAGAGCTGCCAGGTAAGCAAGTAAGAAACAGCTAACTTTGCAACAGTGAAAGTGTCACCTGCCACAATGTTCCCAAGGCTAAAGCGTGCTGACAACTGCAACAGCAGGAGCGAATGCCAAACGAGCATCAATTGTCCACGGCAGATACGCTAAAACCTGTGACTGGTTGGAGGAAATGGGCTGCACGGAGCCACCAGAGCCTATAGAAGGTGACTTGTGAGGAGTCGGGGCACAGAAAACACAAAAAGAGGATCCTGACCTAGCAGTGTCAAGGAACTAGACAGAAACCCCAAAACCAACAACACAGCCTGGAATCCCCTACAGAGACATGTAAGTTCTCACCAAATACCACGTAGTCATAGCTTTGCCTACCGGTAGCGCACGTTGAGTCATTTTCATGCATCCTGATAAACCATGCTAACAGCTCCATGCTTTGCAACGGGGGACACTGCATTTGTCCCTCTGCTGAAATCTCGCTGGGCTGACAGGGAGAGACAGCACCCCCTGGGCTGGTGTACGGCAATCGCAGCGCCTCGTTGTTAACAGGAAGCATCAGACACTATGAGCTGAGCAACCTCCAGACTCAATTTTGACTCAGATTGTGGTTAATGTTGGTAGCGATGGCCTTGGCATAGACATTAGAAGTACACAGGGAGCAGCTAAAGACGATGGAAAGTGGAGAAGTGCTTTCTGCACAGTGGTGATTCTATCAAAATCCAGGAAGTGGATGATTTTGTAAACTTAAGCCCTAACAAGAATCGTGACATGGAAATAATGGTGGTTGGGTATCAAATATCTGAGCGTACTAAAAGATCAGTACACTCAGTACTGTAACTACCTATAAGCCAAGATGAAGCCACCAGAATGGTGAAAGCAGTCTCTGAAAAGATCTGGAGAGGTATTTAAGCTCAGTGCTGTACTGACTACATACTGGCCAGGAGGTAATCTGAAAGGCCTGGCTGCAATGCACAGACAAGACTACACACAGGTACCTTCAAAGCTGCTCTAAAATGAACTGGAAAATGGAAAGGGGACATGTGTTTGTCCAAAACAGCAGTGCAGGGTACTAGAAGTGGGATCTAAGGAGCGTGTTGGCCAACTCTTTAGAGCTCTTCTTTGGAAATGGGTTTGAATGGAAGGCCAAGGGGAGGGAAGGCATCAGCCTTTTTGAATAGAAAAAGGTAAACAAAAGGTGAAGAGCAAAGAAAAGCACAACCCAGCCCACGCTTTGAGTGGTGCTGACAGTTCTGTTACAAAAGATGGGTTTTTGCACCTAAACCTGCAGGGACATTAGCTGAGCTTCTGCACTGATGCCACTGTGCTTTGCTTTAAGGGACTCACCAGGGCAATGGGAAGTGTCCTTGTACAGGGCACTGGCAAAGCCTTCTCTGGAGCCCTGATATACCTTGCTCAAGGTCGAACTCGCACAGAGCAAGTACCTTTGAGACCTTAGGCAGGGGAGGGCAGACTGAAAAAAAGCTGTGGGAAAGTGAGATCAGATGGTGGTATAGTCTGGAAAAACTTTTTTAGAGAGAGCTACTTAATGTGAATAACAACATTGGTAAAAGCCTAAATGATCTGTCAATGAAAGGGGCAGAAAAATGTGAAGATAATTCCTTACCTGGGCACTCTGTAGGAGCCTCTGACCAGCAGGCATTTGAAGCCCAGAGGGCATTTTCCAAGTGATGACAAACACGTGAGGTGGCACAGAGAGTGACTAAAGTCAAGAAGTCACAAGGTCACAAGGTCATGGGTCCCACATTTTCTCAGAATTGCTGGTTTATGCGAACTACAGAGGATGAGAAAACTACTGTGATTCAGATTGAAATCCAGTTATGAAAGACAAAACTGCCTGCAAACCATGGCTCTCACCTCTCCAACCGTTCTGCAAAGAGGACCTGTGGCCCAGTGGGGCTGGCTCTGCCCTAGGGCTCAGTGTGCTCATAGCAGGCAGCATACTTAGCTCCAGACCCAACACGTGGGGCAGCAAGATGGCAGAGGATCTCAGGGAGCTCTCTGAGTTGGGTGCCAAACAACACACACAGTTTGGCTGGCCAGGAAGGTTGATGGGCGACTACCTAGTGAAGTACAAGGCACTGGAAAATAAATCGAAAGAAAAAAAATCAAAGTTGTTCGATCATCAGACAAACTGCTGCAAATATGCATGGCAGACAAGCATCTCACCTCTCCGACAAGGCTACTTAAGGCTCTCCAATCAATAGGGGGTGGTACAAACCATGGCAGTAGCTACGGAAGAAGCTCTGCCCTGGGGAAATACATTGCGGAGGGGCGGGTGCTCTTTTTCACCTAGCTTTGCCGCTGCCACAACCGCAAAGAAATGGTCATCACTGAACAATTTCCTTGTCACATGCCAAGGAGCATCACCTGGAGGATTCATCCACGCCTGCGTGACAAACTGAAGCTGGTCTGGAGTAACACTTACTCTCTCAGAGGACAGCAAGCAAGCAAGCAGGTAATTCCTCGTGGCAATTTGTTGATCGGGTTATTCTAGGTCTGTGAGGCACTACCTTTCCCTGTTCACAGTGGGACACCGAAATGTTTGTGGAGGAACAGGTAGAAGGCTGGCTCCAGTTTATTTTCAAGGGATAATCTTGATCCTGGCCACAGTAGGCATGCTCTGGAGATAGTTCACACTGCTTAAGAGCTGTCTCAGCCTTTGCTAAGGCTCCCTGTTGTCTCCGTATGATCTATATTGGTTTCTCCAATATATTAATTCGTTCCTCCTATCCAAAACATGTGCGAACCAAAGCACAGAGTTGCTGCAGACATAGGCTAAAGCACTTTTTTGCCTCCTGAGAGGAGGTGTCATGGCACGATTCTCTGGTAAGATGATTTTCAAGACTGCCCAAGGGCTGCAGCCATGGGTAGACTCCCTAGCACTGGCCTATGGATTGCTTGCTCAGGATGCTTTAGAGCATGGGGAAGCTGCACACATATAGCCTTTTCCCACTTACAGGAAAACTCCACAGACATCTCACGGTCCTCACAGAGCTTTTCTATCCTTGAAAAATTGCATCTAGATTGCATAATCCTGCAGGAACAGCCAGAAGCAGCAGGGTAAAGAGCAATATTGCCCTTAGATTGAGGGTGAGAAAACCACCCACTGGATCAGATACAGCTCACCATTTTATTTCAGAAGCCTGCTGATCACATTTCTTGCCATGTGGTTGTTTTTTCTTGGAATTCGGCAGATTGCTCTAATAGTTCTGAGACACAGATTGACTTTCACGATCCTTAAACGCCCAGGTGCATGCAGCCCACAGTACTCTGAGTCTTGCTGCACTAAACGCTACCACTAAGAATAGGATTAAATGATAGCTAATAATAATAATAATAATAGAGATCTACTAAAAATTGCCCTTATTCTAGTAAGAAGAGATGCCTAGTAAGAAGAGATGCTTAGACAGAGCTCAGGACTGAAGAGGAGGACAGATACTCCTTTGCAGCACATCTCCTGGAGCACTTCATGTTGTTAGGATCCTGGCTGGCTTCTCCTGAGCACCACTAGAAAGGGAGGGATAAGAGCTGGGTTTAGACATCCCCTTTCCACTACCGAATAGGCTAAAAGAGCTCATGTAGCTCTTGGCTGCAGGATACCTGCTTCTTGCTAATCTGAGTTGGGTTCAAAACAAAGACACGGGGGTTTTTGCACTGCAGCCAGCCATCAGCAGTCTCTGCCTCTGCTGACCCAGTAATAATCTGCACTTTTCTCTCCTCCATGACTGACGCAGGTCATGTCCCTCTCCTTTCCCTTTCCACTGGATAACCCTGAGAACAGTACAGAACAGCAGATAAGGTCTCTGACGATGGTTTTCACTATCCATGAAGCACTGAGGCCCACAAGGCACTATCTGAAATACTCACCAGTACAATCAAAAGTCTAGATTCTAATGCGTTTAATCTGCTTTTCCAGGAACTGTGCCTCTTAATACCTCCAAAATGAACCACACCAGCTGCAATATCACAGCCTCCGAAAGCTTTCCACTTGTACAGCTCTGTGTTTACATCCCAGTTTTCCTTTCGGGCAGTGTGCTGAATGCATTGGCGCTGTGGGTGTTCTGCTGCAAACTCGGCAAGTGGACAGAAACTAGAGTGTATATGGCCAACTTAGCTTTGGCTGACTGTTTACTGCTCTTTACTTTGCCTTTTAAAATACTCTCACAGTTTTATCGACTGAAGGTAGACAGATGGTGTTTACTTCTGGAAGGTGCCTATTTCATCAACCGCTTAATGAGCATCAGTGTAGTTACTGTCGTAGCAGCTGACAGATATTTCACAATCAAGTATCCTTTGAAAGCCAAGATGCTAAGGTCTCCACTGAAGGCAGCTCTTGCCTCTGGATTTCTTTGGATAGTCATCATCTGCAAGATTTCCCTCATTAAACAATTAGAGGCCCGAGAGCAAGGTGAATTTTGCTTTGAGAAGTCTTCCACTGTGCCCTCAGTGATCACACTATGTGCTATTATTGCAGGGTTCTTCATACCACTTATTATCCTGAGTTTTTGCTCCATAAAAGTCATTGCAGAACTCATGAGAAAGAAAAATGAAAACCATCACAAAGAAAAGTTAATCAGGAAGGCCGCCTACATTGTTTCCACAAATATGACTGTATTCATCCTATGCTTTTTGCCTCTTTACCTTGGGCATCTCCTTCGCTTTATAATGGACTCCACCAGCTCCAGCTGCTCCGCAATACAAAGGGTTAACAATTTTGTTCACCTCGCCTCAATCCTTGCAAACACGAACTGCTGCCTGGATGCTATTTGTTATTACTTTGTAAACAAGGAATTTAAAGAAGCATCTCCCAAGCTAGCAAAGGCCAGATCTGAAGCCAGTGAAGCAGCTGAAATTCAGCTGCCATGCCTAACACACTAGTGCAAAAATACATGCAATACATGTTTTATACTTTCTGTGTCCAGGTTCAACTCAACTCAAAAGCAGGTTTTTACACTTTCTTTTTCTGCATACACCACATAAAGAGTGTGATAGAGGGACTTTCTGCTAATGGGAACAATTCATACACATGAAAACTGGCACTGATACTATCAACCACACCAGTCCAGATCCTGACGCAGTGATCTAGGTTACCACAGACAATTCTTTGCCTTATGCAAATCTGAGTAAACTGACAGTTTTCTACTGTAAAAACTGTCTCTCATTTTCATCAAAAACTCAAGGCAAGTACAGCCAGTGGCACAGCTTTTTTGTTCCCCTTTGACCAGTTTTTATGCAGCTGACTGAGAAACAGAGTCTTTCTTCCAAGCATCCAACAAGAAAAAAATCCTCAAAGTGAAACCATTACAGAAAAAAAGGAAGCTGTAAATTTCTTTGGTGTTTGGCAGGTAATAAGTATTCAGTCACAGTTGCAGAGGCACATTTATCCTGCTTTAGCCAAGTTTACAGCATCATTCATACCATGCAATAGCTGGGAAACTGTCATCAACTGCAATACAAGGTCCGAAGAATTCGCAATTGTACTGTAGAAATTTGGAGAGGACGATGAGAACTATGTATTAGGGGTCTCTTCAATGTTATAAGGTAAAGACTTGCCTAAAGAAAGTAGCAACAAGTTATTACAAAGTATTCGATATAAATAAAGCCCTTTTACCGGCACAGAGTAGTCTCTTAATGAGTTAAATGGAAAAGGTGGGGGTCATCTCCTGTATCATCCAAGAAAAGGGTAGTGGGTACAAGCTGCTACCAAGACTGGGATTTTCAAAGGAAAAGCAACACATGCTATTCCACAATGTTCCACAAACAGCTAAGTAGGCAGAACAGCTAACTAGTCACCTCTGTAATTAGACTCAGATAGCGCTCATGTCTAGCACGGATGGGAATCACAAATTAGACATGTATCTCCGCGTACATCTTCCTACCAAAGCTGGGCTTCCCAGTCCCATGCAGACAGCCAGCAAGCAAGCTGCAGGTGCTGATGCCGGCACCTGTTACAACGCTGGCTGGGTGCAAAAGCTAGGATCTGGATAGCTTCACGGGTTTGAGCCCAGCTTGCTATAAGTGAATTCTCTCATACAAGGTGTAAGAAGGCCCACACAGAAATGATGAAGTCACTCAAGAAGACATGATGCTACAAACAGCAAAAGAGCAGAGCCACTTTAAACCCTCACAGGAGCAGAGAATGTGTGGCCATAGGGCACACTGTCCCATGGCGAATGCCACATGCTGCCAAGGTGGAAGCAAAGTCCTGATGGCCTCTCTGCAGAAGTGAGATGCAGGCTTCTTGCCTGCCAAAGACTCAGAAAGAAATGGGGAACTATCCTCTATCATAATCAAAATCTGAGAATAGCAGCTGCTCTTTGCTCACAGCCCATTGAGAAGCGGGAAAAGAAGAGGCTTTGATTACAAAAATAAAAGAAAGAAGTTTTCTAAAGGAGGCTAGTTTCTTCCCTCCTCTGCCCTTACATTTTCTTTGAAACGATCAAAGAAGCAATGAACCGCGCTTTGCATATAGAGATGGGTATTTCCTGTCTTTCGGCCTGAGGTACAGCACGGGTCTTGTCAGAGACTGCATACAGCTCAGCTTGGCACAGTGAAGCCTACAGCCACCTTCCCTAGCCACATCTGCTGATACGTCTCTACTTCTGTAGTAAGATACACATAAGATACCTTTGGCATATTAATTTAATGACTGCTCCCCAATAAGATTTGCATCCCTTTAAAATTTCCTGCCCTATGTGGGATTTGCGCCCTAAGGGAGCAGTGATTTGTGAAAAGATCAGCCCGATTGCCAGCACAGGTCTCTTCTGCACCTCCACGCTCGCTGGCATCGGGGCAAGCTCTTCAGAGGTGAAAGCACTGCGCAAAACAAAGAGCTATTTCAGACGCAGCCGGAAAACAGTTTCTCCTCCAGTAACCACTAATTAAATGGGGTGGAGGGGGCACCAAGCTTCTTATAGCTCAGCGAGCACAAATGAACCTAGTACAACCCAAGAGCAGTTGTGCAACAAGAGGAGCGAGGGTAAGCAGGCAGGGGAGCATGTTTCACTCACAAAAAGAGGTATAATGATCTGTCCTTTTGATGTAGGACCAAAACCCATGCTCCTGACCATTTAAGCCAGGGAGTGGGGTCTACCAAGGTGCAGTTGTGGATAATCAGGGATTTGGCTGCATAAGTGCTAAAATATTTGGCACAAGGACCAAGGGCATGATGAGGAAATCCTACTAGCCAGTTCTGCTTGTTTGCAGTTTTTTCCCACCTGGAGCTTTTGAGTTGATTTAATAGAACTGTCCTTTGGCTTCCTAACGCAGATGGCCAAGTTCTCCCACACCATACAGAGAAGAGCTAAATACCGCACTAAGCAGCGAGGAGGCAGCAGCAAACTACTATCTCCTGACATTTCTGGTAGGCTTCACAACATCCAGGAGACGAGAACAATCTGAGCGATTGCTAATAAGGCACCAATTCCTCCATCTCCTCCCTTCCACACAGAGGGGACGTCACTACTATCTGAAAGCGAGCCAGAACCCTGTGTAACAGCAGATGATAACTATCAAGGTGGAGTCTTGCCTGACTTGCTTCAGTCTCATTGCAAAAACACAGCAATCTCACCACATTCACCAAGCATTTGAATACTTGCATTTTAACTTTTATAGCCTAAAATGTGCGCTACCTTCCAGACTTTCCAGACTTCTCTGGACTCAAGTCTGGTAACACTAACCCTCACACTTGCCAAGTCCTGGCAGTGCTGCTATGAGGAGGGGAGGAAGGCTGGAGCCTGCATCCCATAGACTGGCCAACTCAGCTATCTAACAGTCTACATTGCACCTGACTTGAGTCCCAACCCCTTTAGGCCACAGAGCTGGCCAGGTCTGCCCTTACAAGCAGCTAGGCAGCCCAGGCAATAAGAAACTTCTTACACTGACATTTCCTATAGTATACTAACTCTAATTCTATGAATTAACGACAAGGCTGGACATAGCCAGCATAATCCCTCTCACAAGCACCAAACAGACTTTTTGCAAAAGCAAATCATTTGAAAGTACGTGCGGAGGTCTTGCAGTGCGCGAAGGTGGCTGCACAAACGGGGATGTACACACATGCAGTGAAGAAGCAAAAGCAAAACTCTCTGACTTTCATGCCATTGCTCATAGCAGTCTGGTAATGCCTCATGCTCATTCTCTCACCGGGGGCTTTCTGCTTGCTGTTGTTGTCACACCAGGGCTGAACTCTGATGCCAAGCACACAGCCCAGGCAGCTGACCAAAGAGTGAGAGTTCAGACAAATGTCAGGCGGCGGGGGAGTGTGAAAGCTGTCACCCAGCATAGCATACTTCAAAGATGTTTTCATCGAAAACACAAAGAGGGCACTGCTAGGGAAATGACAATTAGGGTGGCTTATCATCAGCTAGATACAGAACCATTCCTGTGTCTTTTAGTTTCTGAATTAGAGCTTGCAGGCATCACTGGGTTATTCTGACCTGAGGAACTAGTCTGTGTGGGAAGTGCATGCGTGAGTAGGGCGCAGAGGCTGACCATGCTTGCTCCTGACTCCCAGAGTAAAGTGATAAAAGGTTTCATCATCTTCAAGCCTGACCACAAGTAACCCCAGCAGTGATCTGCCAGCTCCTTTATTAGCTTCAAAACCCATAGGCAAACCCCAGACAGCTAGCAGCAGCACCGGAGGGCATCCGTGGATATCTGGCTGCAGCCCTCACCTCCTCCACATTCCCTGAGCAATGGTTTTGGGGGCCGGAGAACTTTCTGTAGCATCAAAGCCAAAATCAAATACCCCAACAAAACCCAAACTCCCAGCAGCTGTGTGAGTGGGCCTATCTCACACAATGCCACCGTCCATTTTGGCTAGCTCAGGAGCACACACAAGCCTCCTGCACCCTGGTTTCTGGGCATCTAGGAGCCACATTCGAAAACACGGGCGTCCACAAGCACTCCTGGGGCTGCCCTGCAAAGCCTCATCTTCATTTCTTTGGCTTCCTGCCTTCCACTGCCAGGTCACAGAAACCACAGCAGCTTCTCCTCCCTGTACTTTCTGTAAGAATGGTAAAGAGAAGACACCTCTCTATACTTCAAGGTTTCAAGGAGAGGGTTTTGTTTGTCTGTTTGTTTAAAAAAAACTCCCGGTTCTCCATGTCACTGCTGAGGCCTGAGGCAGACGTTTTCCAGGGGACAACGTGCGGCCCTCAGAAATAAGAGACCAGGGCACATGTCCCAGTAGACCAACGTAATACACACACAAACACACATGTATATATAAAATGTTACGTACATATATACAGCCTGTAACATGCCTGCCATGGACTACAGCATCCAATTAATCACTTTATTGCTTCAAAGCTGTTCCCTTTCAGGTCCTGGGAACTGGCCATCTCTGACGGAGTGGCATTAAAAGTAGACTCACCTCACGGAGGTGCCCTGGGCACCAAGCAGATGCTGCAGTGAGGGACAGCACCATGCCAGCCACCACAGCCAGGCCCTTCGACTTTGGTACTCGGTCACTGCAGGTGGAAATTGTCATCTCAGGTGTCACAGCTATATACACAATGGTTTGCACTTTTTTTTTTTTGAGTCACAGACATTTGAAAAATTGTGAAGGTGCAATAAATTGTGCAATGATAAAAGTTATATTGGCCTTTAATAGAATACCTTTTTCTCTTTTACCAGCTGGCCAGAGATGAACAGAGGATTTGCTGCCTCTGGAGAGAGCAGGTGCCATCTTCAGCGCGTAGAGAGCAGCTGGAGGATATTCTGCCTTTGTCTTCTGGAGGGACAATGGGCTGCAGCGTTCCCAGCTCTAGAGGAAGGACAGAAGAACCCAAATACAACACTGCTGCAGGCTTTTATTTTTTTATTTTTTATTTATTTATTTCTAAAGCTTCATTTCTCTGCCTGTTTTCAGAATATATGAACTCACTTGCCACAATTAAACCCCCCTCTCCTCGAGTCCTGATAAATCACCTGGCCAGCCACAATACTGATGTTTAAAATACACTTCTCTCAAGGACCTCTGAGCTCTTTCTGTCACTGGCAGAGACCAGCGCTTGGCAGACCTCCTTGACAGTTAAAGTACAATCCAGGGAAGTGGGTCTGACCTGCGTGCGCAGATTCTCTCCGCTGCCTCCGGCACATGCTGGTGCAGGTTCTCACTAAGGCCTGCCAAAAAGTCCCCTGGAAACACTATGCTCCCCTCCACACCCTGCACCTACCTCCTATCCCTAAAGCTCAATGCCAGGGTGCTGGCAGACCTGGCATGCAGGAGCTCTTGCAGGGTGCCCCACAGCCTCCCAGGTCCCACAGCTACGCCAATCAGAAGCGGAAAATACCAAAAAATACCCCAAAATAGAGAAGGATTCTCTAAAAAGGGGTGAAGATGAGAGAGAGACAGAGAGACTGAGAGAGAGAGCACGTGCACTAGGAAAGCACTTTGAAATAGTTTCCTAGTTTTCGTATTTAAAGACACTCCCCAGTTTAAGACAGTGCTGCTGGCGATGGTTTGTCTACATGATCACTACAGGAAAGAGTCAAGGCAACAGTACTGAAGGTAGGTAAGAAATCCAGAGCATCCTCTCAACTATGATTTTTTGATTAATTCACAATAGTTTTTTTTTTGTTTGTTTGTTTGTTTTTTTTTTTTGGACAGGAAGCCCAAGGGTTATTTGTTTCTAGGGATTTATTACATTTTCTTCTCCCTTACAAACCCATAAAACCCTCACAATCTACTATAGTTTCCGCCAAAACATTTCCCTATTTAATGTTTTTTTAATTTATTTTTTGGTACAAGCAGGTGAAAGAGGAATTACTTGGCTTTCAGCCAGAGCTCCCTGAGCAGGATGCTACAGAGCTCTCACTGCTGTGCTTGGCCCATGTCTTGAGACTTCCAGCCACACAAAGGCACAGTATATCGGTCAGCACACGCAGAAGGGAGAAATCATAACAGCATGTATTTGCAAACCGTGGACCAGCCCCCATGGTGCTAGCGACACAAGTGATATGAGCCACACACACACGGTGCTTGCCTCCCCATGGGTGGCCACGCAGGAGTTCAGCTTGTTGGCAGAACCATCAGACCCACTGGCCCACAGCAATGGAGAACAGCCCGTCCACTCCTCCAGTAGGAAAGGCAAGATATAACTGGGGCAAGGAGACAAAGGATGACAACAGCTAACATGGCTGGAGGAGACGAGGTGAGTACTGACCCTGCAGTCCCATTCCTGCAAGGTGAGCTCTTTCTAGAAGTCCTACAATATCCCAAATCCAGCCCAATGACTATCCTAGTTCACAGTGAGGAAGCACATGTAACACAGTAATTTCAATAAATAAGAAGCAAGCAGAGGGCAATGAAAAAAATGAAAAAAACAAGTAAGTCAACCAGCCTACAGGCTTTAGAGAAGACAATTCATGCATGACAGGCTCTTGGGTGTGCAGAGGCACAAACATCAAATGCGGAAGAGAAAGATGTGTGCCCTAGACAATGCATGAGTGTTTTGAGCAGTGGACCACATCCTTTCCTAGCCCTGGGACTCCTCTTCTGTAGATGAGCCCTGAAGGAGCACAGCCCTTTCAGCAGCCCTGGGGGCAAGCTTGGTGGCCAGAGCTGGTACCTCTCTGAGTTATTCTGATCAGTGCTGATTCCAGCCCCAGCATGGGCCAGTCATCTGCTCTCAGGCTATTTTCTGGCATGTTACCAACTACAGCAAAAATGACCTCCTTTTTATCCGGGTCCGAACTGCAGAGTCAGTCCTCGCAGCACTGGTCCCTCAAAGCAGTCTGGCCTGTTACTGAAACAGAGCCTTGGTTTCAAGAAAATCCAGTGCCTTTCTCTAAAAGAAGCAATTTTCTGGTAGAAAAACTGCAGGTGGGGAACCACAGAGCACACTGCACCCTGGACAGAAATCCGGGTGTTGAAATAGCTGTGGCTTCCTTTGTTCCTCCAGCCAGATCAGCCCATTGCTGATCAAGAGCAGCTGACACTGTTAAATGATTTCCAGCAGATTTTACTTAAAAACAGTACAACAGCAACAAACACTAGACTGAGGTAACTTAGGAAGATCAATTCACCAGAAAACCATAAAAAAAAGAAAAAGGAAGGAAGACTAAAATATTTCAAGATTCGTTTTAAGACGACAGCAAAGAAAAAGTCTGCACAAGTAATCTCCTATCGCTTCTAAAATTTTTAGATCTGAGAAGAAACATTGTGAAAATCCTCAATCTCTGGCTAAATAGTAAATAACACATCAGTCAATGTAGAGAGAAAATACTGACTTTTTCTCCTTCCTTCCCAGTGCTGGCAACAAAAAGTAGCGGTGTGGACATGAAGGACATAAGCACAGGGCTATCGGCATGAACAAGAGGAACAGAAAGCAAGTAAGCAGCTAGGAAAGAGAAACTGTGACGGACATATGGCAGTGGTGGGGGTGTGAAGGAGGGAGCGAACGGTAACTTCTGTGTAAATTTAGTTTCTGGTATGTTAGACTTGTAACATTAGAGAAATTAGGAATTCCCCATGACTAATATGTCTGAAAAGTGGGCATGAGTAGTTTGATATGTTGTATTTCATATAAATTTGCTTTATTTTCTTAAACTCCTGATTCCAAGATGTTCTGCAGGAGCCAGGAGGTCCAGTAAATATTCTCCAGATGCAATTTCCTTTAAATTAGGTTTCTTTTGCAATACAGTGATTAATCTCTGTGCTTAGGCTGCCATTTTGAGTTCCTGAAGAAGTTATATTCCTACACTTCTCTCTGTTTGGGTCTTTCAGAAACATCTGCTTCAGTCACTGGTAGCACGTGCTTTTCCCTTTGGCTCACATTCATCTCTGCCAGCCAGTATTAGCAATTTTTGTGAGCCTCCGGGCTCAGGAAGGCGGGGGTACAGGGGCAGATGGAGAAAAAGTGCCAGTATATGAACTGATCACCTCTCTTGGCACTGTGAGAAAGGAGGTCTTGCACTGAAATCAATCTCTTCCAGTACAGGCTGTCTCCTCACACAGGTTTTTCTAGTTGTTATCAGACTAGCAGGAACAAAAAATCCAGCACGTCCTGCCTCAGCCTTTGCTTCAGCTGCAATGTCATCTACCCAGGACAGCAAAGATTTGAACAGCATCTGGGTCCAGGTAAGGCCATCTTTGCCGGGTGAAAGAGAAGAACCTCTTTGCCATCATTCTCCTGTTCCTTCTCCAGTTCTTCTGCAGATTTTCTGAACCAGTGCAGAGCCGCACACAGTACTGGGAGTGCTGCTGCACTCAGCATTTCACAGAACAAGGCTGCCTGCTTTGCTCTCTGTGCCTGTCCTAGTCAGTCACTCACAACTTCATAATTGCACCTGGATCCAAATTAGCTGCAAAGGAGAGTTGGGCCTGGTATAACACACCAGGTAGCTTTCACGTGGTAGGCAGTGTGTCCCCATAGCTGCTGAAGCTTAGAGCAGCCTTGGCACTGGGAACAGAAGGGGCCACCTTCAAACCAGGGCTGTGCCCACAGGGCACGTCTTGCAGAGCTGGGACACTGCTCTGGGTGGGCAACATGGCCAACACTTACAGCTGCCAAATGCTCAAGACTGATGGGAAACTCTAAAAGGTTCAATTTATGCTTTTATATGACAGGGCTGCACAGAAAATTTCAAACCACTAGAGGGAAACCTGGCCTCTGTCTAGAGCAAAATCTCTAGCACACCTGGAAGTGGAAAGGCAAAGAAGCACGTTCAGTTGCAGGTGAGACACCCAAATCGCTAAAGCACAAGACCGCAATGGTGTTTTGTGGCAACAGACTTCAAAGAATAAACCACACACAGGGTACAATGCCGCTTCACTGACTTGAGCGTGCCTAGAGTGACTTTTATAGGGTTAACGCCTGAAACTGAATTTCATGCCTGATATTGCCTGATCCTTCTCATAATCTATAGGTCCAAAACAAATTTTAAAGTTTTCTTTCCTCCCTTCCCAAGTGAGTAGGGAGAACACTGCCAGTAACACTGCCAGAACACTGCCTGAGCACAAGCCAGGGTGCTGCAGCCGCAAGGCAGCAGGGCCAGCAGCTGCCTGGCTGCCATGGGTTGGGGGTACACTGCTGCCCCTGGACCTTGCTTTGGGCTGCAGCAGAAGCAGCTATCAGTCAGGCAGGGAAAAGAGACAACAGCAGATAGGCCGCGTTTCGCTGCGCTGCCAAGAGAAGAGCGAGTTTACCTACAGCAGCCCAGCTGGGCTCGACACCAGGGCGTGCTCCCAGCTCTCAGCCCATCCGGTGCCACTGCACGCCTTTCTCAATGGTTGTAAAGGGAGGTTTCAATACTGTATCCTGTATTAGCCTGTAGCCTAACATGGCACAGTTCTCATCTGAAAGCATTCACATGAATTATTTAAAGTGTCTTTTGCATTTTCACTATCCAGGATTATACAGCTCTCAGCTTTGTAAACCAGTGACCCCTGCTGACAGCAGCCCTGTGCCAGCATCAGCCCTCATCAAAAGCTTCAAACACCGAGCGTAACCTTTCATTTCCCAAACACCAATCCTAACTCTAGCTGTAACCCTGGCTCTTCCCCACCAGCAGTGAGTATCATCCAGAAATTGACACCTGGATTAAAGAAAACAAATTGTAACTTCTTGTTTTTATCAGAGCTGTCTTCTATTAAAGTGCAACAGAAGACAGAATATAAGCTCCTTTTTTTCTGAAAATCTGAACCCAACTGCAAAACTGGTATTTCTGTATGACTGATTTCATACAGAATTTCCGCATCTGACTGAATCAAAGTTCTTGACCTGTGACCATACTGCTCCCATCTACCAGCTGGAATAACATAAGATTCAGTAAGCAATATGTCATCCCTTGCCTTCCATATCCTATCTCCCCGAGTCAGTCAGAATCGATCAAAGACAGAAGTATGTTTTCTTCTGAAATCCAACTCCTACACCCATAAGGCTGCTCTGTGCACCTGTAGAAGCTCTATGCTTCAGAGGAGCTCCACGCTCCTACGCTCACTCTAAAGGGGTCATATCTTTACAAATACTGTCAAAGATACTACATGTACACATATAAGAACATATGATATTTGTACATACGTGTGTACACAGGCACTATACACACTGGCAAAAAGTTGCACTGAAAATAAACACAAACCATGGACTCATGCTGACATTAGCCTTGGCATCAAGTCTCCAACTCATGCAAAATCAGTAACGAGCCAGTTCACAGCTCCTAACCCTGATCGAGTAACTATCTGTTCCACAACTGCAGCACAGAAACCTGACACCTGAACAAAGACAAATGCCTTGTTTCAGGCTACAGATCACTCCGCTCCTCCTCAGCAGGAACTACAACGAGGCCTCAGGGTGGACTATTATGGAGCATATCATGAATGCTATGAAATTTACTGCCAGGAATAGTATAGAACCTGGCAGATTTGCCCAATGTTGAGCTTGGCTTTTGTGCCAAGCTATAGTAATATATTCCTGCTACCATAATACTCCTACATTCCTGCTATTTTAAAATAGATGTGAGAAGAACATGGGGAAGTCTGGCTAAAGGCAATTTCAAGGTAGGAGCCGTCATTTACTAGAAGTCACCACCACTGGCCGTTCCTCACTCTAGTGACATTCAAGCAAAAAAGTGTCAGCTCCTTTCTACCAGCATCGGCATCCAGCACCTTCATTAAGCAATTTCATCCCCCTCACGCATAGTTCCCAAGGCTTCATCACCATCCAGTGATGCTTGGGGGTATTGTGGCTCTGTGTGGCACTCCTCTGCCCCTCAACTCCACCCAAAACGGCCCCAATCAGACCTCCTGCTGGAGAATGACCCTGGGAAGTGGAAGGTGGGTTCATTCCCCAGTTCCTCGAGCACTTGGCAATGCACTGTACTGCAGAGGCAGCTCTTTTAAGAAACTACTGCCAGTTTCCTGATCCTCACTGAAAATGGGAGCAACAGAGTAAGTATCCATTTGCCTATGAAAACTTGTGCCTATAACACTTCCTCATATGGGCTAGATCTGACAGTGAAGTGTATGTAGATGCAATTCAGGTATTAAGGAAACACTAGATAAGTGGCAACAGTTAAGAAATAACCAAAAATAAATTAATCATGGTCGTGATTAATTTTCTTACAATTCAAGCACAACTATGGGGTGAGTTCTGATCACTGAATTTACCACAAGCTGTTCTTCTAAGCAGTAGAAATTAGACATTTCTTATCCTGTTAAGCAGATACCTTATTTGTATTTGTTTACTAGATTACTATCCATGATAGGAAAAAAAAAATCTGTGCATGCACAAGAGAAGAGTGACTTAGTCAACAACTAGTACTAAGCCCCATGCTTGCTGTCTGTTTAACAGTAGTAGCATGGTATTCTTGCCCAATTCTTTTACAGCATTATTTTGGCTGTAGAACGATAGGCATTTAGACATCATTTAGTCAAAGGATACAAAATTATATACAAATGTTCTTTTGCCAGACAAAGCACCATGCAGTGGATATTACCTTTTGTTTTTTTTTTAATCAGACAGAATCAGCAGAGAATGTTAGACCCAGTGCTCTGTTGGTTGCCAACTCTTAAAAACCGTAATATAACTTAAAATACAAGTTCCTTTATCTTCATTTCAAGCCAGTGCACCAGAAGGGACTGCTTCACTGAAGTTTACTCTTATCTACAGATGACAGATTGTAAAAAAGCATCTGGAGAAAATGACCTTAATTCTTACCACATCCTTTTCCCTTTTCTCCCCATTTTTAAAAATCTCTGCTGTTGGGTTTCTTTTAGTATGATGGTCTACAGAACTGCTGACTTCCAGTCAGCTGTAGCCACTGCTAAGAGGAAGGAGTACAGTTGTGCTAGATTAGGTTTAAAGTTTAATACACAGTTTAAAGCAATCTAGTGATTATATCAACTTGTACTGGCCACTGTCAATTTGCAGTAAAGTAAGGAAAACTAATAGAGAGGTAAGAGTTCATGCCACTCTGCATTACACTGATTCACACCAATTGCCTACTCAGGGTCACCTCTGTACCCCTCAGTGCTAATACACAAGCAGCTGCTATATTATTCAAGGAAATCTTTACAATTCAGCCCAATCTGGTGCATGTGAGGGCACAGACATGCATAAAAGTCAGGAATAGACATTAAGAAGTCATGTAAAGAAAGGCCAGCTCAAGTATTTCCATGTTATTCATAGCAAAAGTTTGTCTAACCTGCTTTTAATAATACCCTGCAGTGCAGGGGTTAATTACTCTCTGTATTAGAAAGGTTTATTCTAATTTCTAACCACAGTATCTCTAGTTGCAGTGTAAGTCCATTATTTCTCTCCCCCCTCCCCACAGTGGATATAGCAAACTATTTATTCTCTTCCCGCTTATAGCTGCTGCTTATATATTTGAAAATCTGTTATACACCATCCACACTTCAACTTCTGTACTCTAAATAAACTCACCGACTTCTGCCTTTCTCTATAAAGCCCTTGCTACATTTGCTCCTGTCTTCCATTTTCCAGGCTCTCTCTTAGCTTGGGGTGTTTTTTTTTTTTTTTTTTTTTTCATAGAGATGATTGAATACAGTCTCAAGGCTGATTACAGATCTCTAGTGCCTTAAATATTTACATATCTCACAATCACATTGGCTTTTTTTTTCTAAAACAGTATAACATTAAGTCACTTTCCATTTGAAATCTACCGCAAGCCTCAGATGCCTTTTTTCAGGTCTGCTGCCTGTCAAGTTCACTCACATCTTATATATGTGTAAAACTTTGCACATGTTCTTGCACCTTATTGCCGCCTTTCTTTTCCAAGACACATCTTCAACTTGTCAACACCATTTCGAATTCTACCTATGGCTTCCATTGTCTTGCAGGTTCTCTTATTCCCACAACAACTAAACATGTTGTAAATAGACGTAAATCTTAGGATAGGAGGCTGCAAACAGAGAACATAATTTTCATAACACCCGAAAACACCCGAAGTATAGGGAAATATTGTTAGAAAACAGTTCATTCAGTCATCAGCTACATCCATTTGTTTTGCAGCACAATGAATTACTGTATTCCTTACTACTAGACAACAGTAAACATGTGTTTGGTTGAACCTACACAGAGTGTAAAAATACTACTGTAACTATTACAGTTACCATTTTAGGCACCAATTTTTGGACCATGTAAATTGTCAGAGATCTTTGAAAGGCAGCAAAAAGGTAAAGTCCCTTCACATGGGTTGCAAGATTTGAACACATAGAATCATAGAATTGGTAAGGCTGGAAGGGACCTCTGGAGATCATCTAGTCCATCTAGCGGCCCGTACGGGGATTGAACCCACGATTTTGGCATTATTAGCACCACACTCTAACCAACTGAGCTAAACCTAACAATCTAGACATTTCATCAGAGAAGCACAAAAAACACTGTACTACGAGGAGCTGTGCATTAGGTGAGCACAACATAACTGCCGATACACTTCAGAATATCAAAGCTGTGAGGTCATCCAGTTTGTTTTTAAATTAATCTCCATTTAGAATTTTTTTGTTAAACAATTCAGAAGGCTGTAAGCCGTCTACGGGCTCACTGTAACACCACTAACCAGATGCCCTGAGGCCTGGAAGATGCTGCCATTTCATCCCATGCCTGACAGGACTAAATCTGCTAAAACCACTCAGAAATAAGAAACGTGCCAGTCAGAAGCTGCCAGACGAGTGAAAGTGCTTGTCTGTTTAATTTTCTATTTAATTAGCGACCGGATAACAAGTCACCTTAGCCCAAACCACAAAGGCTGGAGACACAACAGGCTGACCACCAACGGGAATTAGAGAAATAGCTATGAATCTGGCCAGTTGCTGGTCTATATCTAGGTGCCCCAGGAAACTCAAATTGTAGATTTAGACTTGGAGAAATCATTTGCTCAGGAACATCTCCATCTGGCCTAGAAAATCTAAGCTCAACATCACAACAAAAGTGCTGGTCAGTGGGGTTTTGGCTGGGTGACTTCTAATGAGTAGACTGATGGCATAGGTGTGCATAGGTGTGTCAAGAAACACTCTAAAAATCTACAGCCCCTTTTTGCTAAGACCAGAGATTTTACTCATGGTGCATGGAAATAAAGTAGTTCCTGGGGTCAGTGAGGAGGCCTAAGGGAGCCCAAGACTTCTGAAGACTCAGGGCAATGATATAAGTAAATTCCTACTTGATGACCTATATTCATAAGTTTCTTGGCCACTTCAGTAAAGCCACTATAAAACAGCACTTAGCAATCATCCTTCCCACCTGAGATAGGAAGAAAGTGATTATTTGGAGCAGCCTATCATGATAGCATGGTAGGTTTTAAGCAGAGGATAGCATTTGCATTCAGTTCACATGCCTTTACTACCACAAACAGCCAGGTCAGCCTTGACAGACAAGACAGGCCCTTAGGATAAGCCTGGTTTGTAGCTTTTGGTCCTACAAACCTAGCTGTCACCATAAATAAGGGCCTTATCAGACTCCTTAGAGGCCCTCATCCCCAGGAGTGCAGCATAACAAGACCTTACCAATGCCAAGAGTTGTTCCCAGGAGCAGCCAGTCTCGTGTTCAGATTCCTGCACCGAACACAGACCAGTGCTCCCGCAGCTGGACATAAAGCAATAAAAATATATTTCAGAGTACTAAACATCCTGGCTGGTGCACACACACAGAGACATACACACACACACACACACAGACATGCACACAAACACACCAAGCTACCCACACCAGCAAGCAGGCTGGACCACCCTGGGCTGTAGATAACTGCTGTGTCTTTCAGAGACTGCCTGTCAGACCCACAGGAGATCCTGCCCAAGGAAATTTAAAAGTTCTCACCTCAGGCTGATATTTCAGGAATCTGATGAAGTTAGTTGCCAAAACTTCTGTCCTCTAAGTTCTTCTGAAAATCTAAGTTTTGTGCTTTGTTCAGAAAAGTATAGACTATGCCTGATTCTATGACGGTTTCTACCATTCCAGTGTCAGATAATTTGAAAAGTTCTTTTTGTTTGTTAGGGGTTTTTTACTTTCCTGTAAATTGCCTTCTTGAGCCCTTTCATGGTATGAGGTTTTTCTACTAGCCTGTGCATAGGAATGCATCTGTGCTAATGGGAATAGACCTTTTCAGTATTTCAAATAAATCTCTAGCGCTTGGTTTGCAGCTGAAATCCAGAAGGTGATCACTGTAACTGGCAGGTTTATACTCAGATGAAGTCTGGTTTTATTTCTG
Organism: Rhea americana; assembly: GCF_003343005.1. Lineage (NCBI taxonomy): Eukaryota > Metazoa > Chordata > Aves > Rheiformes > Rheidae > Rhea > Rhea americana. The sequence continues at coordinate 40,576 of NW_028185483.1, forward strand.
AAGCCTTTCATCACTCTAATGGGTATGCAAAGACACTCAGCTGCAGTACGCAGCCAAAACAAAGACAACTGCATCAACTCAGCTAAACTAACATTACACACCACAGCGAAATGTAGGACCATTAGGCTCAAACACCACAACCTCTCTCTGCACAAACAAGGATGAATTTCCACTCTCAGTAAAACAAACAAATCACACTGGAGTGCATTTCCTCCCGAGGAGGCGGCTGGACTAGCAGGACAGTACAGCAGCTCCTGTTGCCCCCGTTCTGCCACACTAGAGATCTAGACAGGGACAAATCTTAAAGCATTCAAGAGCCTGAGACCATGAGTCTCAGTTATTTTTTTAAATACTAATGACAGATTGACAGGAAAGACAAATAAGTGCAAAGAAGAAACAAGCTACAGCCTGATTGAAGTCACCTCCTTAATTTTCCTTTTTGGATGCCAGTTCGGATCAAGACTCAAGATAGCGCACACCTTACCTAGCCACCTGGCTCTTGCTGATAGGCAGCTGCAGAACAGCTTTTAAAGGCTCACCCTCAGAGCCAGGCTAGGGGTACATGAGGGGTTAGACTAAGACCTTGCCTCACTCCTATGCCAAGTGCTTGAGCAGAGACCTGGACCTGTGCTGCCTGAGGTGCTCATAGCAGCAGCAGGAAGGGAGGCCACCCAACACAGTCCTCACACCACCTGCACCTCAGGCTAACACATGTTTATCCAAGAGCCATCTTTTGAGCAGCATCAAATAGAGCTTTCTCTCTCAAAGTCTGGCTATCTTATTAAAATTACAAGTGGTAAGCAAAGTCAGCTTAAAAGAAACGGGAGCAAAATAAAGCTCAACAAATAAGCTTGCATGCAACCTGTACAAACAGGAATGACTAATGTTAGAATGTCATTACAACACATATACGCGCACACAAAAAATATACATATAAAGAGAGGGACAACCACACAAAAGAGAAGTAAAATCTCAGCATGGTGCTTCTAGTCCAATGCATATACACAAACTACCCCGAGATGGCACTGCTGGGTTGTTTTCTCTGCCAGCACAGGCAACACTTTAAAACTACCTCTCTTTGAAGTAAATGCATGGATTTTTTCCACCCATTTGACTAGCTTTTCCTAGACACTTTCTACTTCTCAGAAGCACTCACTGCATCTCCACATTAGTCACTCATTGATTAAAATCGGGACTTTCACATTCTGGAAACTCTTGGGAGATACAACAGCAGCAGTAAGATTTAGGACAATTCTCGTCCTCTCAAACCTAAGCCACAGAACCAAAGGATACAGGTTGGAGAGCTTGCATTAAAAAAATGCACCCCTATCACTCAGGCTATGGCAGAGCTCATCACAGAATCACAGAATGGTTGAGGTTGGAAGGGACCTCTGGAGACCATCTAATCCAACCCCCCTGTTCAAGCAGGGTCACCTGGAGCATGTTAGACAGGATCATGTCCAGGCAGGTTTTGAATATCCCTGGAGAAGGAGACTCCACAGTCTCTCTGGGTAACCTGTTCCAGGACTCTGTCACTCTCACAGTAAAGAAATTCCTCCTTATATTCACATGGAACTTCCTGCATTTCTGTTTGTGCCATTGCCTCTTATCCCATCACTTGGCACCACTGAGAAGAGTCTGGCCCCATCCCCTCGACACCCTCCCTTCAGATACTTGTAGACATTCATAGAACGGTAAGGTTGGAAGGGACCTTTGGAGATCATCTAGTCCAACCCTCAGCATAGCCCTGTACGGGGTTTGAACCCACGACCTTGGCATTAGCAGCACCACACTCTAACCAACTGAACTAAACCTGCCCCCTGATAAGATCCCCCCTCAGTCTTTCTTCTCCAGGCTAAACAGCCCCAGATCTCGCAGCCTTTCCTCTTAAGAGAGATGTTCCAGTCCTCTGATGATCTTCGTAGCCCTATGCTGGACTCTCTCCAGTAGCTCCATGTTTCTCTTGTACTGGGGAGCCCAGAACTGGACACAGTACTCGAGATGAGGCCTCACCAGAGCTCAGTACAGGGGCAGGATCACCTCCCTCGACCTCCTGGCAACACTCTTCCTAACGCATCCCAAGATACCATTGGCTTTCTTGGCTACAAGGGCACATTGCTGACTCATGGTTAACTTGTCCACCAGCACTCCCAGGCCCTTCTCTGCAGAGCTCCTTCTGATAGGTCAACCCCCAGCCTGTACTGGTGCATGGGGTTATTCCTCCCTAGGTACAGGACTCTGCACTTGCCTTTGTTCAGTCTCATGAGGTTCCTCTCCACCCAGCTCTCCAGCCTGTCCAGGTCTCTCTGAATGGCAGCACAGCCCTCTGGTGTGTCAGCCACTCCTCCCAGCTTGGTATCATCAGCAAACTTGCTGAAGAGGCACTCTGTACCCTCATGCAGGTCAGTGATGAGTAAGTTGAAGAAGACTGAACCCAGTACTGACCCCTGGGGGGACATCACTAGCTACAGGCATCTAACTAGACTCTGCACCACTGATCACAACCCTCTGCCTTTCAGCCACTTCTCAGTCTACCTCACCGTCCACTCATCTAACCCACGCTTTCTGAGCTTACTTATAAGGATGTTAAGGGAGACAGTGTCGAAAGCCTTGCCAAGGTCAAGGTAGGCAACATCCACTGCTCTCTTCTCATCTACCCAATCAGTCATTCCATCACAGAAGGCTCTCAGATTGGTCAAGCAGGATTTCCCCTTGGTGAATCCATGTTGACTACTCCTGATCACCTTCTTTTCCTCCATATTCTTGGAGATGACATCCAGAATGAGCTGTTCCATCACCTTTCCAGAGATGGAGGTGAAGCTGACTGGCCTGTAGTTGCCTGGGTCCTCCTTCTTGCCCCTTTCTGAGACTGGAGTGACACTGGTTTTCTTCCAGTCCTCAGGCACCTCTCCTGTTCTCCATGACTTTTCAAAGATGCGGGATAGCGGCCTAGCAATAACATCTGCCAGCTCCCTCAGTACTCATGGGTGCATCCCATCAGTGCCCATGGATCTGTGGGTGTCAAGCCTGCCTAAAAGATCTCTAGCTCAATCAACCTCAACCAACGGAAAGTCTTCCTTTCTCCAGATTTTCTCTCTTGTCTCCAGGGTCTGAGATTCCCGAGGGCTGCCCTTAGCAGTGAAGACCGAAGCAAAGAAGGCTTTCAGTAACTGTCTTCTCTGTATCCTTCATCACCAGGGTCCTCATCCCACTCACCAGCGGACCCACATTTTCCCTAGTCTTCCTTTTGCTACTGAGGTATTTGAAGAAGCTCTTCTTGTTGTCCTTGACATCCCTTGCCAGATTTAATTCAAAATAAGCCTTAGCCTTCCTCATCACATCCCTGCATACTCTGACCACATTCTTATATTCCTCCCAAGCAGCTTGTCTCTTTTTCCACGTTCTACTTTCTTTTTCTCTTTGAGTTTTGCCAGGAGCTCCTTGCTCACCCATGCCAGTCTCCTGCTCCCTTTGCTGGACTTCTTTCTCCTTGGGATGCACCACTCTTGAGATTGGAGTGATGCTTAAATACTAGCCCGCTCTCCTGGACTGCCCTTCCTTCTAGGGCTTTAACCCATGGGATTCCTCCAAGTAGGTCTCTGAAGAGCCCAAAGTCTGCTCTCCTGAAGTCCAGGGTTGCAATACTGCTTGTTGCCTTACTTCTTTCATGCAGGATCCTGAACTCCACCATCTCACGGTCACTGCAGCCAAGGCTGCCCCCAACCTTCATATCTCCAACCAGCTCTTCTTTGTTGGTTAGGACAAGGTCCAGCAGCACACCTCTCCTTCCTGATTCTTCCACTACCTATGTGAACAAGTTATCATCAATGCTCTGCAGGAGCCTCCTGGACTGTTTGTGCCTAGCTATGTCATCCTTCCAGCAGATATCAGGGTTGTTGAAGCCCCCCATGAGAATCAGAGCCTGCAATCTTGAGACTACTTCCAGCTGTCTGTAGAAGACCTTATCGACTTCCTGGTCAGGTGGCCTGAGCAGACACCCACAACAATGTCCCCCATATTAGCCTGCCCTTTAATTCTTACTCATAAGCTCTCAGTTCACTTTTCATCCACCCCTAGGCAGAGCTCGATACATTCCAGTTGTTCTCTCACATGAAGAGCAACTCCACCACTTCGCCTTCTTGACCTGTCTTCCCTAAAAAGCACATAGCCATCCCTGACGGCATTCCAGTCATGTGAGCTATCCCACTATGTCTCTGTAACTGCAGTGAGATCATGGCCGTGCAACCACACACAGATCTCCAGTTCCTCCTGTTTATTCCCCATGCTGCATGCACTGGTGTACACAGGCAATTCACAGAGATAGTCAGGCACGCAGGTTTCCCAGGAGGGGTGCAAGAGGATCTCCCATAGCCATGTCTGATATGTACGTCCCTGGCTGCATGCACGCACAAAAGGCATCCTGACTTGAGCTGTGTTTTGCTAACTACCCTGTCTCTAACTCTTCCCTTCCCCATCCTTCCTAGTTTAAAGCCCTCTTTACCAGGCTAGCCAACCTGTTGGCAAACACACGCGTGTCCTGCTTAGTGAGATGGGGAGAATTTTTTGCTGAAATGCAAAATGCTCAAGTGGCCTTCCTACAAGAAACTTCAGAAATGTAAAACAGGAACCTTCACCTTGCCTGCAATCACCTAGGGTACATCTCAGCTCTTGGAAATGCTATTTTTAAGGCAAGTCTACGGTTTTCATTTGACTCTAATCAGTCCCTACCCTGAGAAGAGAAGGATGAGGAAAGGCTAAAGGAAATGGAATAAAATGCAGTTTTCCATAAATATCAGCTCTCTTTCAGTGCAAGCCATTTGACAGAAATGGGCTGTTCATAAAGATATAGCATTAAGTTTGCATAAACCCTGCAGATGAGGCAGCTCCTACTCCTTCGTGCGGGACCGTCTGTGAGAAGGTACAGGAATGACTGTACAAGACCTGAGCGTGCAGTACAGCTGCTGCCTCTTTTCTGTGCAGTGTTCCCCTGCCCCGGCAGGGTGTGTGGCATCCCACAGGAGGGAGGCTGTAGCGCTACACCAAAGCGAGCCCCAGCAACCCCCAAAAGCTACATCCAGACTGGCACAATGGTACCTTCCAGCATACAACCTAGGGCTAATGAAGCTATCATGCTGCTCCAGCTGCAGCCCCAGGATTAGCTACGAACCCACTTCTAACCAGCTGCCACCACATGACACTGCACAACAAGTTCCAGGTTTCCCACAGATGCAGCAGCCTGCCAAAAGACCTTGTCTAGACATCTGCAAGAGCTGAACAGGATTGAAGAAGTGGATTTCTTCATGACACTAAAAAAGAACATTTTATGAGCTTTTATTCTTTACTACTATTTTATTCTTTTCTATTTTTAATTTTGTTCAAGATCATTTGTTGACTTCTATTGGTGATGTCTGAGTCAACAGTACTCAGCTAATACTTGGTAAAATGTAAATGCAAAAGATCTGACTACTCCGTGTGCAGGAAAAAAGAGCATCATGCAATGACCATATATTGCCACTGGAGTGGCATGGCAGAGCAGAGAAATATCCTATTTGTTTGCAATATGACAGTATAACCAACAGGAGCCTGAATAGCTCAGAAGCCTGCTAGGAACCATGGGGTCCTCCTACTTAGAGCCCAGGTTTGTATCCGCATGCTAGTAACTATTAAATCTTTTTTCTGGATGGCTGTGAAATTAAGCTCATGGTTTCCTTTGAAACTTCAGTTATCTGCACACACCTACCATTTCCCTTGGTAGTCACACTGTTTAGCGAGCATGACTTCTTTATTAAACAAAATCTCTTCCTGATTTTAAGAGAACAGCTCAGGAACCTCATATTTTTCCCTCTCCAGGAGGCTCCTGAGAGAGAGCGTCCTGACACACCACATGGAAAAAACTGTAAGAACTGCATGAGTTTTGGTAGACTGCATCTGCAGTGGGTTGTGTTTCACTAGCACTACTCCCTCTGAGCAGAGCAACCATAAATCCTCTCAACTGACCAGTCACTCTCTTCATTTCAAACAGGTGGGGGAACTGGTGAATGTGACTGTGGCAGACTGCTAGACATATTCATGCAGGAAGCTCTATGTCTATTCTTATACAGTTTCATTAAAACTGAGCTTACAGCTTGACTTGCTGCCCCTGCATAGGAATGAACACACAGAACATGAACGTGAACAGACATGCTCTTGACTAGGCACAAGGTCCTCTTCTGTGCTAGCTTTGCACAGCACTGCCTCAGAGCAGGGTCAGATTAGCCCCTCAGCCCATGTCCTCCTAGGCACCAGACAGACTAGTACCTATTCAGTCCTTTGGCTTCTGGAAGACCAGTGCTGAAGTCTGGAGGGTGGGTAGGAGGAGCAGCATGTTATGGGCAAAGAAAGCCCATCAGGCTAAATCAAGTGGCATCCCCTATCAAACAGACCCACCAGTTGAGTCCTTCCCCCACCACAGTAAATGATTTCCAGAAAATAATTTTTTATCTTGATGCTAAGATCCCAACTACTGCTGCCCACAGAATATGTTTTGACTGTAGCAATACACACAAGGGAGCAGTGTCCTTCCTTATAGTGCCTTAGTAATCTCCATCACTACCAAGAGCTCTTTCAGTAGTTTAGGACAGATCTTCCCATTGGCAACATGGAGAGGTAAAGCTAATCATCTAGAGCCCTTTACAAGCAACCAAGAACAATAAGTACCTCTGCAGTGAGATTCATTAAATCTATTTTAGATGCTTACCTTCAGATGAGAGAAACTATAGCGAATGAGATCATTTCCACACAGCTGCAGACTGTAGGTCTCTGAATTTACAAGAGAGATGCCACATTGCATGCTTCATGTCCCATTGATGAATTTTCTAGAGCAGATGCAGCTGAAGATATTCTATACCCTAAAATATTACTTTCACAGTTCTACTCACCCACCCAGAATGGCTGCTTACAAGATTGACAATTACCTTGTCTCCCAGCATGCAACATTTTCTTTGTAAGGTCTGTTACACGAAGTCCAGAACAGATCTACACTCATAGCTGGCCAGCTCAAGAACAACTGCACTTGTTCCTCCGTCCTGGGTAACTGCGCTGTCTGTAAAAATCCCTGTCACATCTTGCAGAGGCTGCATGGGGCTGTTCTTCATAAAATATTGCAGTTGCCAGGTTTCCTGATTTCCAATTTTGCATTCTCCTGTAGTCATTGCAGAAAAGTAGCTACATGACTAAAATACATCCCCTACCCATACAAAATTCCCAACTGCACAGTTAAGATAACTCGTTGTAAACCAGTCTTTGTTGAAAAGCATTCAGCTTATGAGGGTGAGGAATATAGTGGTGAGCAATCCATAGAGTGCTAGCATGAATTGAAAAGCCTCCAAGTAAAGTAAACAGTGTTTGTATTCCAATCCGAGTACAACGAACAATTTCTAAGTCACTACTGAAAATGGAACTTGTTCCTTAATTTACCTGTTATTTGGACAGAAAGAGCATCAAGGTACATCTTCTGGGAAGCTGGTAGCATCCTCCTCTCTTGGGGTAGGTCTCCTTTGCAGAAGTGCACTGCTGATAAGCTGCTGTTACAACAAGTCCTTAGCAGTCTCCCTTCTTAAAAAAGGGAGGCTATCTTCTTTGTGGTAGCAAGCTGCAGTAGCCTGTTCAGAATAAGACAACTTATTAGCTTAGCTTAGTCTGACAATCCAATTTTTGAAGCCTTTAAAGACACATAAAAGAATGAGAAACCAGCCACAGCATAACACAGAAGATATTTTTGAGGTAGGCTCAGACTCAGGTCTGGGCTCACAAGTCCTTTGTTTCCCCACTGCAACCAGCACTCTTTACAAGGACGAAAACAGCAGGTTTTTTCACTCACTTCCTATGTCTTGACTGAACAGTGTCTTTTCCTGACTCTTAATCACTCCAAATAATTAAGTCTCATTATCAGGGACTATGCTTCATAGATATACAGAAGAATAACAAGTCACATCAGATCTTGTCTTCTAAATCTGACCCTTTTGCACTAGAGTATCCTAATTCTAGATTCGAAACACAGCTTATCCCATTCTGGTCATTATATTCAAGTAAACACACGTTCTAGACATTTGTAAAAGCTGAACTGCAAAGTTGCTGTGATATATTTTTCCAGTAAAAGAAAAGAACAGCAGAATTCATGTTGCTGTAATGCAAATGAATGTGGTTTATCACTGAATGAGTGTGTTTCCTCTGAAACAGATTCTGATTCCTTGAAAATGTCAAGTGCTCACTGCTGCTGCCTGACTTAATGACCAGCAGCATTTATTGCACAGAGAGGATTCAAGATGGAGAAAACTCACCAGGCATACACAAGCGATACCTCATCTTTGCCATAGCATTGTAAATTGCTTGCTTATATACTTCCTTTTAGTTACACAAAGTTTGGCTTAAGTTCTTCCTTTCCTGCCACCCTCTGTATGTGTGCTAACTGACACACAATAATGGCAAAAGGATAACCAAATATACTGAACAGCTTGTTATCTCTAGGTAGGGTAAACAATAAACATTAAGAACATTCCTGTGGTTAATTAAAAAAAATAAACTGAAACAAACAAAACCATGTCCTCTCCTTCCCACCAAAAACCGCAGAGCCTTGCAGCTGTTTGATACTCTGGAATTCAGCATTTATTAAACAGGAGTGTTGGTTGATAAAGGGACTGGAAGCGCAAAGGTCTCGGAAATATTTACTACTAAACATACTCGTGTATAGCACCTGTTGAGAGAAATGACAAAAGCAGTCACCAAAGAGGGGGAAGCAAGCCCTAATTTCTCAGCCGATAATCTATCTGCAGGTGGCGGGGTGAGTCATTTTCAACTTGGCCTCATTAACTATGCCCTACAGTAAAGCTGTCCTAATTTCAACCACTGAAGGACCAGCCTGCAGAAGAGCAACATATCTGCATATCAACAAATAACATGCTTACCTACAAGCAGTGAACCCACACAACTCACATGCAAATTGCCAACTTAGCAAAACATGTGGTTGATGCGTGCAGAAATGCTGATTTTCAGCTCTGTTGCACCAAGCAAGGCAAGGTGGGCAGTTCACAGTCATGAGGAATGACATAGGCTCCATGGCCTCTAGTGTTACGAATGAGGCAGAACTGAACATTAAAATTCATCTTTAAACTAAGTTTGAAATATGCTTGTGAGAGAGGACTAAAGAAGCAATCTGATTTTGGCTGTACTGTGATAATAAATAATTTATTCAAAGGTCACACACAGTTGTAAGGTATTTGTTTTCCGCTATTATTTAATCATAGTCTCAGATTTCTTTCATGATCCCAGAACCACTAAAATCCATTGCTGAGACTCTAACTAGCCCACAGCTCTGAGAAGACAGAAGTCAAAAAGCCTCTGAAACCTCCCAATTCCATAACGTTCCCAAATTATATGAATCATGGTGGCTTCATTTGCTCTGCCATGTGATTTTGTTACAAGCTCGCCTAAACTTTCTTTGCATTCCACTTTTCTTCTTTTTTTTTTGGGGGGGGGGCAAATCTCTTTTTTAGGTGAGACAGGTAGAAGAAGAATGTTCTATGATTCTTTTCATCTCTTCTCCAAGTCCTGTGGTATGAACATTGGTGCTACACCTTCTGCAAGAAGAGCAGAACTTCCCTCTGAAGGCTAAATTACCTCCAAAGCTAGGTGGTAATTTGAAAAATATCATTTAGAGGTTAGGGTTCGGGGGAGGGGGGTCTGTATTTACTGCTTCAGCGAAGGGTTGCAGCAGTCAGGTAAGAGCAGTCAGCTTTTAGCACCACATGAAAGAGTGGTTTGCAGTACTAGCAGGCAAGTTTCGCACTCTAGACAGGGTTTGAAGAGAGTCTGTTTGCTCTCATTCATATAAAGTTTCCATGTGGCATATACAAATGAGCCTGAACTTAGTTTTTTCCCTCTACCAGTCTGGTAGCTTGGAGACAGCATTATTACTTAAGAGAATGTCACATTCTCATCAAACTGCAATTAACTTTTTTTCAGTAGAATTATGTCAATTTATGTAATCTTGAGCATCTGTTTGACATTGCCCCCTACCAAGTCACAGCTGGCCAGCAGCTTCAATCTCTTTGTATGTTCCACTCTTGCCCACCATCTACCACAGACAACAGCAAATTAACTCTCCGTGTTCTTCCTGTTCACTCTTTGCAAGAGTAATGATCTTTCCAAAATGTTGTACATTAAACAGTACTTCCCAGAGCAGAGAAAGAGCTTCAGGCTCCATTAGGGCAAAGCTATTGGCAGCAAACCGTTGCAAACACAAAGTGTGTCTTGTGAGTTAGACAGCTTGCTCACTTCAACAAGTGTGTCCCGGCTTGTATCTTTGTACTGTGAGCCCCACAGAAGACCACAGTTTTGTGCTCCATACCCTCCTACCTCTTGCCAATCAGCATTTGTTTGCCAACCTGAAGCTATGAATCCAACACCTGAACTGGCTAAAACTGGCACATGTCCTTTAAATAGTTTAACAGCTGCACCCATGCGAGTATCTGCATCTTTCAGAAACATCTCAGTACCAAAGAGCTGATCTCCAGTATGCAAATTGGCCAAAAATGGGGGGAAGCCCTATTTCTATGACAATCACTCCTACAACTTTCCACCTGCCCAGCTCCCCTCCAGCACATGGAATAATCTGTGATGTGACAGTAGCTACTATTGGCCAGTAAAAGCTCTCAGCTTCTTCGTACTAAGTAAAGACCAATCCAAAACTAACCCTGGCTTTGGAGACAAGCTGCTCTCCCTCTGTATCAACTACTGACTGGTAGCAAATGAGGATCCAAACCTTTACACTCTTTCACCTTCACTGGTCTATAGAAAGAAACACAAGCGGAGTGTTTTGAAATAGGAAAAAAAAATAAGAGAACAAAAAAAAAGGATGTGGTAAAGTTTATGCCATATAGTAAGAGTAGGCTATCATCTGTAGGCAAATTCTATAGACTAACCTTGACTGAAGCAGTGCTGCTGATCTGCTTACTGGGATTCAGGTAAAGTAATTCATATTTTAATCTTTTTCTAAATTTTTTCAATAATCTGATAGAAGCGTTGATTGTAGAGCACTATTTTTAACATAGCCTGATGATTATTTATTGTAAAGATCAAAACGCAAGATGAAATACGTAGTGTTGCTTGTCTTAGAACAGAAAAAGATTTCCACCTTCAGTGGTATGCATAAATAAAAAAAGAGAGAAACTATCCAACTACAAATTAAACATATGGCAGATGTGGGACCTACTGTTCTTTATTGCACTAACTCTTCTTACTTTTCTCTTGTGCGTCTGCAAAACAGTAATTTATACCTAACGTGAATAATGATCTAGAAAACAAATATAAACAACATCAGCTTCACAGCAGTAACATTATTTGGTCCGTATCGATTAGGAAAGTAACTGTGACAAATGCTGTAAAAGTCCTTGCTGAAGCAGTGACCTGAATTTGCCTCATTCTTTTGTACTGCAGCTAAATTGAAAAGGTTGGTTTGCTGTGTTCTGTGTCATCTGTTTATCATTTCCTTGCTATTAAAGCTACACCTACGCTTACAGTAGGCTTCAGTAGGAGAATGTTTCTACCTATGAACCTTTCATGGATAAGCATATTCTTAATCCATCCCTTCCAGTCTTTGCTAACATATTGACTTATCTAAACCAACTAGCATCAGATGAGCTCAGCTCTGAGTTCCAAGAAGAAACCCATTTTTTTGCTGCTTTGCAAAAAAAAAATCATTAAAGGTAATACTATAAAACCTTGATATTCCATTTCATAGATCAGTAACTTTGCTACCTGCTTAGCTACGAGCTCCTGCTCACCGTTAAGCCCGATTAATATTTAACTAGTCTATACGAAGTGGAAAATCCTCACTCAATAGGAGAAACAGGGAGCACATGGAGCGGTGATAACACTGCGTCTAGACTGGCTAAAGCACTCCCTCTTAAGCAGTGGTAAGCATGGGCTCTGCCATTGTTCTTTGAATTACAGAAATTGTCTGAAACAGTCCTAGAGCTGCTGGCAATTCTTTCAGAAAACTCGTGGAAGATAGTGGAATTTTCTTCAGAAGACAGGAAAAGAAAAACATGGTGCCTGTCTCTAAACGAGGTGAAAAAGGAAGAGCTGGGAAACTGTGAGCACTAAGACTTGCCTCAATATTCGGAAAAATACTGGAATCATCAATCAAAAATCTGTTTTCAAGCACCTAGAAGACAACACAGTGGTAAGTAACAATCCACACAGATTTGTCTGAAAATGACCGGAATCATAGTAATCCAGCCTTCTTCAGGGACAGACTGACAGCACTTAGGGACAGGGTGTAGGAGGGGGAAGTAGACTTCTAACGCTATCTCTATAAAGAAATTCTCATTAGTAAGCTAAGGAGACACGATCTATACGAAACTTCTATATGATGAGTGTGCAATTCACCAGTACCCACTGAGATACCAATCAGTCTCAGGCATACAGGGAAGGTTCATTTTTTCAGGGTTCAGTATTCTCTTAACATACTATTAATAACTTGGACAATATAATAAAGAAGATGCTTTTTAAATGACTGTATGCTTATTTGTTAAAGAAAATTACCCTTCAAACAATTTTGGGCAAACATTACTCTGTGTGGACTGTTTGTGAACAACTCTCTCAGACTACTCAAAATGTGAAATTAAAATTTGAGACGCATGAAATGATTGAAAACATCAGACCTTTGAGAATAGGGCACTCCACCTGAATACTTGAAATTTCCATTTTTGAGACTGGCTAACATTTTCTTGAAACTAAGCATTTTCAGGACTAATGCTACATGTAATTGTACTAACAAATTTAAAGAAAATGCATTCAGTGAGATAGGAACTTGATAAACGTAGAATCAAAATTCATCCTTTTAATTTTAAAAGAGATCGCAAGCAATTTTCTGATGTCTATACCTAGGATGTGGAGGGTTAGATTAACAGGTGCTGTCCACACAAAAATATTTCTTGATGTCTTATTTTTTTCCAACTAAAGGATGCTCCCCCCAATAGGACTTACATGCCGACATAACAGCACAATACTCCTATTTCCTCCTACTCGTCCTGTATCCAGGTGAGAACAGTGTCTGCATGCAATGATCCCATATACACATGGTGCCGATACATCTCCACCTTTAGTGGATTTATCTCACCTAATGTGTACCACAACCACATGATTTCTTTGAGCAGCTACCTCACATTTGTTGCTCAAAGGGATTGACTCAATCCCAGATCGACTAATAAACCAAAGTTTTCTTTTGTCTCATTTCTGACAGACAAATCCACTGATAACAATCAGATTTAATTTTGTTATTTCCTAAACGCACAAAGCTGCGACTGTCCCACTCATGCGGCGCAGACCGCCTGCCCACAGCCAGGCCAGGCAAGGCCCCGGAACGGAGGGCACCTCCCCATTCCATCTTGCTGGCAGCTCTCCCTCGCTCGCACCACAGGGTCACCACTGAACCGCTGCAAGGGACGAGTCCCATGTGAATTTGTGAAACACCCTAGTAACCTTCCCCTGGCTCTTTTGTATTCATCCGTTTTCTTGTAACCACAGCCTCACCTACTTAACAACCCTTGTTCTAACCCCCAGGCTTTCTAGTGTTACTTAGTTATTTCTAGTGTGATTTCCTGAAATCCAAGTGCCTTACACCTTTCCCTTATCTGAAAAATCAGGTATTTCATCAAAGACAACATTGTACCGGCAAGGTCCGTCAAAGGCCTTGTGCTTCTTATTCCATTTACCATGCTTTCAGTTACTCTTTAATTTAAAATCTGTATGAAGCTTTGGGCTAAGAGATACAGAACTGCTTTAATTACATTTGCCTCTCTTTCCCGCACTACACTGACTGTTTTCCAGATGCACTGATTCCATACCTACTTGATAGACTCCATAAAAATTCCTGGGTTGGACTTTCAGCTTTTTGTGCCAGTTCTGTTAGGAGTCTAAGCTAGCAATAATCGGGTTTCCCCAACCTGAGCATATTAAGCTCTGAGCTCATTCTCAGCTCAGATACAATTATTTCCACTATCACTTATTTGTTCCAGTAAGTTATCCTACCTCCAGCTTCCAGTATAACATCAGCATCCCTATGAAAAGCAGATTCGGCAAAGCCCAAAGCCTATCCATCTTGTCAGTTAATATTCAGCAGCTCTGCTTGCTCTTACTTTCTCTCCCTCTCCTGCTCCTTCACACACACTTGCTCCCAGGCTCACACGTGCATGCACGATCCCTCTCTCTCTCTCTCTCTCTCTCTCTCTCCTCCTCTCTCTCTCTATATATATGCATTTATGTTGTAATCATGAAAACAAAAAAAATTACTGTTCTTTTGCTTTCTTTAGTAAAGTCCAGTCCTGCATCGTATTGATTATTAGCTACCTGTCTCCTTCTGTCCTCCAAATCAGAGGGTCCTTTCTTAACTAGTTTCTCAAAACCCCTCTCCGTTGCTTACTCAATTAACTCCTAGACAAAAGCCCAGTCAGCCTTCTTAAACTGACCTACTCAAAAACTGCATCAAACACAAGCATTATATGAAAGAAAATTATCCATGTGAGTGCAGAGACAGTAAAAGTATATCACCAAAGGCTCCTGATGCATAGGGAATCACAGATGTGCATCATATTCAAAGTAAATTCCCCGCTATCACTTTGACCTGACTTAATAGACATAACACTCATTTCACAAATTTCTCTGTAATGAAAGAACTGAACACAAGCATTATGGAAGTTTAAATAGACATACAAGTTACTTGCTACAAGCAGTGCACTTCAGAATCCTTGAAAGAATGGGTTTGAAGGGGCCACTACATTCAGGATCTGAACGGGGTTATCCTAAAGGATCTGACAATCAATGGATGCTGACTACCTACCTGCAAGAATCAGGCTCCTTTTACGACAGATTAAGCCATTGAGAATAGAAATAGAAAGATCTGTGCTTAAAATGAGGAGTCGCTTTCAAAATTAGGCAAAGACTGATCAAGTGTCCAGCTCAGTTTTGCAGGGGGGAGAAAGCATTGTATCTGAAAGTATTCTGTTCTGATACATACAGAGACTAACCTGGGGCCTTCCGTGTTTCCAACCTATTCTCCCTGTGCTTTAGGGGAGAAATGACCAACCACAGCGAGGAATGTAACTTTACCAGCATCGACAGCTTAGCAAAGACTCTCCAGTTTGGGATTTCCATCCCCACCTTCATTCTTGGCTTGATTCTCAACACCTTGGCCCTCTCCATGTTTTGCTGCTTTTGGAAGAAACAGACTAAAACGTCAGTCTACATGATCAATCTTGCGATTGCAGATGTCCTGCTGCTTCTCTCGCTCCCTCTCAAGCTGTACTACTCTGTCGCAGAAGCACCCGGGCTCCTGTGTGCGTTCATTGAGTCTCTGTACTTCGTCAATATGTACGGAAGTATTTTCATTATTGTCTGCATTACTGTCGACAGATACATCTGCATAAGGCACCCCTTTAAAGGCCGAGCTAATCAGTCCCCTAAGTGGGCAATCTTTATTTGCTGCTTCATTTGGGCAATAGTCTGGCTTTGCAGCAGCCCAATGTATGTGTTTCACAAGGACGAGAATTTAAAGTGCTTTCACAACATGTCAGAACAGGCCTGGAGCATCCCTCTCATTGTTTCTGTGGAGATTTTTGGATTTCTGATCCCACTCTCAGCAATGGTTTTCTGCTCTGCTCAAAACATCTCTATTCTTCTGAGTCAAAAAAGCAAAGATAAAAAGAAGGAAGAAGACAGTGGCTCCTTACGAGTCATTACCATCAACCTCGTGGTATTTTTGGTGTGTTTTACACCAGTCCATCTCGGGATCTGCCTACAGTGCCTGGTACGACAGCATGTTATAGAGGACTGCAGTCTGAAACAAAACATCAGCTTCTTCATTCAGGTGTCAATGATATTTGCCAACCTGAACTGCTGCCTGGATGCCATCTTCTATTACTTTGCTGCAAAAGAATTTTGTGAGAAAATGAACATGAAGAAGATTATTGAATTATGTCCTGTCTTTAAGCCTTGTGCTACGAGATGGGATTGCTTGCAGTGGAAGAACGTCTCTTCCTCAGCTCCTACTTGCCTTGCAGGACTCTGAGAGTGTTATCCCTGACACAGTAGTAGAATCACCCCGGTCACTGCAGGGAAGAGGAAGAAGAAAGGACAGCATTTTTCTGGTGAATGGTGAACAGGTTCACACCTGCTACACATTTTTCTTCCTGTTAATGGTGAAAGGGAAAAATTGTTAGGAAAAAGGGAATTTATTATCATAGTCCTTCATCTTCATGGTATCTGTTAAAATGTGAAAATCTTGCCAGAGTAAAACAACACAAATCATCAGAAGGCCACTTAAAATCAGCCTTCACCACCACTGCACCAATTTTCCCTTTGCCAACATGACCAGAAACTTGCTAGGGCCAAAAATAGAAATAACTATTTCAAAACTTCTTTCTAACCTAGAAGATAACTGAGAGTTAAAAGGTAATATAGGACCAAAAGTCTGACTCCTCTTCTTTGCGTCTGTAAACGTTACATTACATTACTGTCAGAACTCTTCTGGTGTGAACAGCTTGGCCAGCCTCTTATAATATTGAACCATACCTTCCGTAAGCATTAGGCACCAGTGTGGGCCATTACTGAGGAAGACCCTGTTCTGCCAAATGGAGGATGGCTTGCCCAGTATACATTCCTGAGCGATGTACATTTGTGGTTATCTACACTGAGGAATCAGCACCGTTTTCTCCAGCAATTTTAAAACTGGCTTTGCACATGGAAAACAGAACTGCTTCAAATACTGCATTTACTGAAAGATCCCACATGATCAGCTGCGGGTAATCATCACTATATTTATGCCAAAGATGTAATATGAGATAAGCATTAAAGCTTTCTGCCTGCCTTCTCATGCTTTCTTGGAAGACAGGACTTATGGAAGCAATCATAGCATCCCAGAAAAACAGGCTGGGACCACCCATCTGATAAACTCTTGTCTCCCAGCCATGAGACAGGATCAGCTCCATCCACCTCATTCATCAGAGAAGCCTTCATAACTCTGCTTTACAAACCTCTGGAAGACTGATGCCTCACAACCTTTCTCAGTCAGCTCTCTGGTATCTCACTACCCTGTACCATGTGTAAGTTTGGCCTTGAGTTTAAACTAAAGACTTTATTGTTGCAGTTTAAGCTTTCTATTTCTTCTACCATGATATTGATATGATTCATTGTGCCTTAGCCAGAAACATTTTCAGATAAAGAAATCTATCTTGGTGCCTTTTAAAAATAGCTGTAAAAATTGTTTAAGATTGCTTAGAACCAGGTCTTTGTTTCAGAGTAGATGTTATATTTATTGAAAACGTGAAAAGAAATTGGCTTCTTCTCTGGAGCAAAAAAGAGAAATGGGGTGGGGGGAGGCTAGTTTGCTGGTTTTGAAAATAAGATTTGCAGTCAACTGATTTCTGTACAAGTTACTGATTGTGCAAGTGGGAAACTGCACATATCTAACGTGTGAATGTTTGAAAACTTGTTAGTATTAAAAGCATGACCACACTTGAGCCATGGAGGAGCTCAGAGGAAAGAAAGGTTTTTATCCTCTTCTTCGCCATTATCTGCAGAGTAGCAAGAGGAAGAGCTTCCCAAAACAGTAGGTTCTTAAAATATTATTTACTATTGTCTTGATTATTCAGAAACCTGCAGCCTTTTCAATATGAGTTAGTCTTTCTTTTTGCACCTTTGATATTAATTTGTGTCTGAAAGACGTGTAGGAGAAAGAATATGTCCTAGCAAATAAATTGTATACATGAGCTCTGATTTTAAAATATATTTTAATTCCTCAATATGATGGCAGTGTATGATTCTTAAATTATTGCTTCATGCCAAACTTTCACCATTTTTCCCTTAAAACAGCTCCAAGACTTAACTGGCGATTTTCCTTTCCAGAAAGAACTCTGGGTTCATAACTATGGCAGCAGATAATAACTGAACTACCAGAAATAAATAAAAAAGTAAAAGCAGGAAAGATAACCACCCCTAGAAATTTGGTCAATTTTAAATATTTTCTCTCAGCAAATGCTTGAC
This sequence comes from Rhea americana, assembly GCF_003343005.1. Taxonomy (NCBI): domain Eukaryota; kingdom Metazoa; phylum Chordata; class Aves; order Rheiformes; family Rheidae; genus Rhea; species Rhea americana. Next base: position 58,654 of record NW_028185483.1, read on the forward strand.
AATTCCCAGTCAAATCCCTACAATATCTTCTCCAAAGTGCTCTGAGCTTCTTCTTGCATGACTAGTCAATTATCCGAAACTTCAAATTAAAGTTGGTGCAATTTGCAACTCTGCAAAAACTCGGCACTTCTTAAGGTACAAAGTTTAAAGTTTATCAAGCACATGTGATGCGTGATGATACAGTACGCACCCTGCATAGGTCAGTGGACAATGCTAAGCCTGGGGTACGGCTGAGATGCCAACTGGCAGAACCTCAGTCCGGAGGGACCCTGATAAACTCAAGGACTGGGCCAGCAGAAACTTCATGAATTTCAACAAGTAAAAATGCAAACTTCTGCATCCAGGGTGGTATAATCCCATGAACTGGCACAGGCTGGAGGCAAGGGCTGATGCAGATGCCCTCCTGGAAAAGTGATGGCGGACACCAGGCTGTGGTATGGTGTGCTCTTCATGTAAATAAGGCAAGGAGGACACCAGGCTACATTAAAAGTGTGGCCAACACATACAGGAAAGTTATTACTGTCCTCTATTTGTGTTACCGAGGCTGCACTGGAATAGCATGTCCAGTTTTGAGTCTCACAGCTCAAGAGGGACGAGGAGAAACTGGAGAGGGTGAAGGGGAGGGTTAGGAAGATGACTAGGGCACAGGGCAGCCAGCCTGTGATGAGAGGTCAAGGGAGCTGGGCTTCTTTCGCCTGATGTGCCAAAGGGGTAGTAGCAAAACCAAATTCTGCCCAGCAGTTCCCAGCAAGATAATGAGGAGTAATGGCCTTTGGTTCGGGTTCAAGATGAGGAAGAACTTCTGCATTAGGAGGTAAGGCAGCACTGGCACGGGTTACCCAGAGATGCTGTGGAATACCCATCCACAGAGGATTTCAAGATGTAACTAGAAAAAGCCACAGCTGAGCTGCTCGAATGTTGGAGCTCTGAGAAGGAGCTGGACTCCAGAGGTACCTTCCCACCTTTCTGTGATTCTCACCATATGAAAGCTTATTTGTTTTTTGCTTCCAGGACAAAAGCTGCCTCCTAGTGCTGCTGCTGTCACAGCACTATTTGTCAACAGCTCCACTGCAAGCACAGCCCCAAAACGCAGAAATGCACTAACTGCCTAAAAATCACCAGGCAAGCACCTATGAGCCATAACCATCACGTAAGGTACTATATTTGAAGTCAGGACTAATGAAACAGTATTTATCACAAAGTACTTAAAAAAGAACAAATTATAATCTTAAAAAAAGTAAGTGCACAGACCTAGCAGCCAGAGAGAAAAAGTGCTTAAGGCTCTCAGAGCCAGGTATGCGGAAAAGCCTGATTCACTAGGCTTAGAGAGAAAACATTCATACCAGTGCCTGGTCAGCAGCAGAGTCCCAGCACACACGGGCAGGGAGACAGGAGCTCTTTGAGAAACAGCTCTCTTTGAATGAGACTTCCACTTGCAGAAAGAAATCAACTTACTTTTTTCAATGAAGGAATCAGTGGTCTGCCTTTGAAATACAGCTGTAAGAATGGGACCACTATGTACCACTGGTCCACAGACTCAACCTGCTCAGACCATACACCACAGCAAACTCAGACAACAGATACCAGAAGTTAAATTGGACTATTTTTCCTCCATTTATCACTACCAGCAATACTGTTTTGTTAGTCAAAGGTGATTTTTTATACAATCCCATTTGTCTCAAATTTTGCCTGTTATATATGTAAATGAGAGCAGCCTGCCTAAGCATACTTTAAATTTCTGATAATGAAGGAAGAGAAAGAAGGAAGAGAGTCCAGCTGTGCTGGTTTCACAGGGCTATTACAATAGTCAAATTTTTATCATAAAAAGTAGATCTTTTGAGTAAGAGGGTGTCACTTTCAAGTCACTGCTTTTCAAGATGAACTTATATATAAATAATAAACTTAAATTTTGTCCTTGACTTACAGCTAAGATTACAGTTCTTTTGAAAATAGAATTTTCCAAGTAGACTCCTCTAATAAATTTACTGTTAACTCTGCAGAACCTCCAGCTAGTTTTATCTTTATAGTCGTAACAAAAACAAGCAAAAAATTCCATGCAGCTTCAGAAGGTGTACACTTTTGACGATGAATAAAACTGAAAAGTGCTTGACATTTTAAAAACAACAACAAAAGCCTTCCTGAGTCAACATAAGCTCACAATTTCAATTTTCAGACTGCACAACAGAAGCACTTTCTTTTCTCTTGATGTTACTCCCAACACACACGAAGATGGTGGGAACCTGACTGAGAACCCCTTGCATACCTAGTCCTCCTTCCAGTAAGTCAATTGTACTATAATGTCAAAAAAGGATTGGCCTATTTAAAAAAGGAAAAAGAAAACTCAAGTGCTAACCAAAAACATCCGTAAGAATGCCTTTAAAAATTACGTTTTCAGTTCTGCTCTCTTCTGCGTGCTGAAGCTATTAACCACAGATTTTAAAGAGTAGCTGTATTTAATATGAATTCTTCTGGACAAGATTGTTTCAGAATATCCAGGTGAAAATACATACAAAAAAGCTATTTTGTTTGTATTCTATCACATGCCAGTACAGGAATTCACAGGTATTAAGGCAGATTTGATGAAGGTATTACCTATGGTTACTTATCATATAAGGCAGGTTAAAAAAAAAAAGAAAAAAAGAAGTCACTTGCACTCCCAGTAATCTGACCAAAATTTTGACAGAAATCCTGCTTAAACAATGGAACTCCTTAGAGAACAGGATATTGAAATTAATTCCTGATCTAAAGATTTCTATTTGCTGAAGAGAATGCACTTCCTCTCAAACTAAGCAAATTACCCAAACAGATAATCAACCATCATTAGCCTAAAAAAAAAAAAAAAAAAAAAAAAAAGTCACTTCATTTTACTCAGTTTCTGATTTCAGCTGTGAGCCAGTGGATCCTATCATGCTGTATTCTACATCCAATCCAATTTTCCTTTCACAATGCGTAAGCATTATACCTGCCCTACATTGACTTTGTTTCCCCTTTCTTAAACATCTACGCATCTACAGATCATACTTATCCTCTGAAGTCCAGTGTTGCATAAGGAATGCATATGTAGGCAGCTATTAGATGAGGTACCACTCTGATCCACTGCCATGGCTCTGGGGTCCCATGGGCTGGATCTAGCTTGGGATGTGCCACCTTGCAAGAAAGATTTGACCTTTGACTGTGCTAAAATGAAGGTCTGTCTGAGCAAGAAAACTGGCCAATATGCATGAGGGAGCCCCATCTCTATTTGTCTGGCAATAATCAAGTGTGACAAGTTTTAATCCATTTCAAATAGATTAGAATACTCCTGCGTAAGGACTTTTTAGAAACAGAGTATCACAGTGGAATAAACCAACTACAGCAAGGAAATCTGCACGTGTTAGGTTCACACACTTACTTCTGTTGACTAAACACGATCTTTTTTTCTTTTCTTTTTCCAAAAATAATTATTATGCCTCTCATGTCTCCTGAAGCCCACCCAGTATTACTGCCCCAAATGGCATATTTTCATGCAGCCTCTTAACATAAAAGAAATAAAAGAGCCCACAGTTCCAAGGCTTTGTTTTCTCTCTCTTGTCACGTGCAGCTCGCAGGTCATCCCACTGACTTTCATCTGCGATTCAGGGCCCATGGAAGCAAGCTCTCCATTCCTGAATCTGCTAGCATGCTACCAGTAGCCCACTGGCAGGGCTTTCGCCGATGTGCCTTGCAATGCTCCTTCAAACCATGAGATCAGCTCAGCAGCTAGGCCAGCAACCAAACCCTGTGGGTCTCCACACTGCAGGAGAGCACCGCTGCTGTGTGGGATATTTTATCAGATCCATCAACCTTCTACCATCAGTATTTGTTCAATAGTGATGTGATCCCCAAGCCTTATTTGGCTGACCTTAGTAGTAATTGAAAGCATACACAGAATGAAAGTAGTTTTGGACAAAATAAAATACATTTTTCCAGAAACTCTTTTCTCGTCCCTTTGCTAGGTGAGTCATATCATTTTAAATTCTCCAAATTGTAGATCAGTGTAACTCCACTAACTTCAAATGCTATAAAAGTACCAGCTTAATAATGCTGGATTATTATTAAAGAAAGTAACGCTGCCCTGAAAGCCATTTTGAACTAACTTATCGGAATTATTTTTAACCAAAAAAAGATTGCTGTAAATTCAATCAGTTTAATAGCAAGCAGAAGATATAATATGAAAAATTTTTTTTTACAGCCTTCCCAAAATTGCCTTCATGATTCTATGTGATTTGGGATCTGAAAAACCCCTGAGGGATGATTTCCACCTTCCCTCTCACACTGGGCTGGAGTGGGCACAGTTGGGGACATGCTCTTCTGGGGCTGTTCTGCAGCATTTCATTCTGATTAAATAGGTTAGAAAATGTAAAATGGACCAAGCTGTTTCCATGAGAGAATGATCAGCAATCTCAAACTTTCTTCAAATAAAGCCTAATATTCTTAATTAAATGTTGCTTTAGCAGTTTATCTCAAGCCAGTATACAGAGCTCTGCAGAGTGAGAAAAGCAGCCACCCCACTGCCTAAGACTGCCTGCAGATCACAAAACAAAGTTAAAACAGGTTGAGACACTGAAACTGATCTTCAGAGAGATATCTTTACTAAACCTCACATCTTTGTGGGCTGCTCTAAACGATACCTCACTCAAAAGTTATTCTCCAACACCACAATTTAATCTGTCCAAAACGCACGCAAATGAATGAAAGAGAAACCGATACTATGGTTTTCTCAAATGCACACAGCTTTCAGAGTATTGCATGAAGATGACTTTTCCCACATTCAGCATGCTTTCCACCTTAGACTAATTCCTTCCCACAAGTCTTTGGCACCTTCTCAGTCCTTCCACCCAAATCAGAAGAGAGGAGCTGGAGAGAGGTAGTGTTTTCTGAGATCCCCTAGTATAATGGGAGAAAACACGTGAGCTCCTGGGTACACAAATTCTGTCAGGCCTTTTCACACAAGCACAGCCTGCATGCCTGAAAGTCTATTCACTTTTTCCAGCCATGAAGAGCACATAAGATCTATTCACAAACTTCTCATCTCCTTAGATGATTCTGCTGACAGCCATGCTACCACGAGGGCTTGCTTACACCCAAGTGGAGAGCAACAGCAGCTGAGACACCAGTCTTGTGGAAGACAAACACCTGGAGGACAAGGAGACATTGGCCACAGCACACTAAACACGAGTTCAGTTTTCCCAAGAAGCTGTTCTCAAGGAGAGGAGCAGGGGAATTGTCACTGCAAAGAAAAGGGCAGAAATGTACTCTTGCTGAGCAAATCAAAGAGAAATCTATCTGACTTTGTTATTTACACAACACTAAGAATTAGAACCCATATGGGTTCTATCCATATCCATATCCAACCATATGGGCATGGTTGGATTTCAATTTTATATGTTTACTAAGCACAGAAACATAGAGGTGAGCCACACAGACACGGTCTCTGCTCTGGCTGCTCTCCCACCACTGCCAACACAAGAGAATGAGAAGAATTGCTGAAAGGCTCACAGTTACCAAAAGAAAGAGGTAGTATCTTTTTTTCTTACACACTAGCCAGCTCTCTCTGTAGAAGGGAAAGAAGGCCCAGAGGAAGAGGAAAAGAGGATGCTGCAGTGTGTGGTGGAAAGTGGTTGTCACCAAGGGTGATCTGAGACTGCTGCAGTTTGACATAGGAAGTGACCATCTGCACAACCTTCAGTCCAAAGCTTGCAAATAATGACCCAAACCTGCTCCAGGAATAAAAACAATGGAGACATAGAAAGCTCCCGCTTTCAGCCCAAGGCAAGATGTTATACCTACCCAGAGATCTTTCCAAGCTGCTGATTCTCACCCACAGCCTGAGTGCATGCGCTTGCCCCGCTCCCCTGAAACCCTTGCCCTTTCCCACTGCTTCTCTCCCCATGGCTCCTTCCTGACTCTCATAACTGTTCCTGAGTCTTTCCCCCTGCCCACAGTGCCTGCTGCCCTCCTCAGGGTATCTCCTGCAACAGGGCAGACTTGCTCCACACCAGAAGAGGCATACCCTGCTCCACAGGCAGGATGGTGTATGAGACATGCACTGCCTCCGGGGCCGGGGCAAGTAATGCCTCTGGGGCCATGGCAACAAAAGCCTCTGCAGCGGGGCTGCTACTGGTGCCTTACTTGCTATCCTACAGACATGGCAGCAAGCAGGGGGCTATACACAAAAAGTCTATCCACACAGGTTTACAACCTCCTTCAGCTACCATTAGTGGTTTCAAAAATGGCTAAAAATATTTGTCCTGTAAATGTGTGTGGGGGGGGGGATTTTACACTGCTTCTAAACGCATACCTGACTTTCTGTTGCTAGGAGAGCTAGTTACATTTGAACAGGATTCTTAGGAACCGATTGCCACAAAATATCACTGTGCGATCAGCTTTTGCTGTTTTGTTACCTCAGTGCTAGCTGGAAAGCTGTAGAGACGCAAAACCCACCCCTTCCAGCACGGACATTTCAAGCTCACACAAGCAATCTTCTGTTTATCTTTTTACATCTAGCAAATATAGAGATTAAAGTAAGCGTTAGCAGTGAAGCACACATCACCAAACTAAGAATAGTTGAATTTCTACAGTGTCTTTCATCTGAGGAACTTAGAATGACTGAAGATGAGAAGCATTATTTCTGTTGTGTAGACTGCTCTTCATCCAAGTCGTAAAAACGGGGAGCAAGAGAGTGAATTAGACGGAAAGTAACACATTAGCCACTGTAACCAGGAGGCCGTACAAGGCAATTCTGTGTCCCTGAAGTGGCATGACTCATTGCCTTTGGCCCTGTTGGAAATTTTGTTCTCATTTGTTTCACTTGAAAATGTCTATAAAATTACAAGGAAACTTGGCGGTTCTCATTGCAACATACCACATAACAGAGGGATCACCTAAGTCAAATTCACGCAGGGACAATTGATTTCTAATATATATAATATGTATATATATATATATATTTACATCAATGCCTTTTCCCCCTTGTTGATGTAGCTTAGGGAAGGCACCGCTTTCCTCAGCAGCTGCACCTCTACACTCAGGACTCATCTTCTCAGGAGCAAACTCAACCATCACTGCATTACACGCAAATTTAAAGTCAGTCAGAGCTGCAGTAAAGTCTCGTCTTGGGCACCAGGATGTCATCTAAGGCTTAGACAGCTGTCTGATACTCTTCACCACAAGAAAGCCTCATTCAGCACCTGACACCACCTCCATACCACACAGGTTGCTTTTATACACTCTGAATGTCTATACTAAAGTCTTCAGAGACAGCCCAAGTGGGAGGCAAGAAATACTTTTAGACTTCAGGACACAGCTCAAAGCATGAAGAAGATGCAGCTGCTCAAAAGTAGCTAAGTCCTGGTGCTCCCCTCCTCCTCCATTCAGCTCACCACTTCTGCTAGTCCTTTACAAGCCCTTGGTTCAGGACTGAGTCCATTGCACAAGAGGTGCTGGCCAGCTGCTGCAGGGTCAGGGGCAGCCCTCACTTACTCAGCGCTCCTGTCTCAGCTGACAGCCATCGCATCATCTGGGCTGGCACATCTGCTGCTCCACAACCGTAGGCAGAAAATAACAACAAAAGCCTTGAAGGTTGCTCCTTGGAGGATGAACCAGCAATTTCAGCAGTCTGCAAGCCTCTGTAAGCTTCTAAAATAGCCCTTCACAACATGCAACCAGACCGCAGCCAAAACATCCACAGGTGCTGATGTACCGGCTATATCACAGCACCATTTGTAGCCTGCACTCTTCAACTCCACACTCACATCTGGAAGTACAGCAGAAAACATGCTGTGACTTGCAAGGCATTAGGTTTGCAGAAGATTTTTAAAATACAGGGTTTCCCCCCACACACACACACAACTTGCTGCAGAGCAACAGCCTCAAGGACAGATTCCAATTAAAACGCAGTGAGAACTGCTCATTTTTGCTCGGTTTTGAGGCCTTAATACCTTCCATCCTTTTTTTCTACTGCCTGAAATAAGGCACTCTACACCCACATGTAAGTGAGGGATGTTTTCCACAATTTATCTTCATTCAGACCAAGCCTGCATCTATCTCATTTAGTACATTGGTAAAATCCTGTTCTGGAAAATGCCAAAAACAGCTTTGATGCAAACATCAAGATCACTGCTCTTGTTTAAAAAAAACTCAGCCTGGAAATAAGGAGATATTCCAGTGAAAAACTAACAGAGAGAGCAAAGAATACGGGCCAGGTATACGAGCAACATATTTCCATCTTTTGGACAATGTGCTGAAACGAAACTAAGGTTTAGTTTTGGCCTCCCACAGCAGCATCAAGGCTCAGCTTCCCTTTCCGTTTCCCAGCGTTCTTCTCAGCAGCAGTATTTCCTAACTAGCTTTTACCAAATACACCACACCATCCTGAGCAGGGAGACTGCTCCCAGCTCCAGTGAGGCAACTAGACGACAAAAAAAGACACAACCGAGACTCCCTCAACAGACAGCGAAGCGCTGCGGCTCTCTCTAGAGAGCAATTCAACTTTGCAGGGTCTGGCTTGCTACTTCGCAAGGTCTGGCACCAAAACGCAGGAAAGTGTGTTTTCTTTTCTGTTTTTTGTTGGTTTTTTTACAGAACATCAAGCACTAACCTCAACAGAAACAGTAAAAGTATTACATAAAGTATCTCCTCCTAAACCAGCTTCCCTTCAGATTTTTGTAGTGGAAACACAGAGACATCCTGAGAATTAATTTTTTTTGAAAAGTAGATGGCATGATTCGTTTTGAGTCACAGGCTTCTCTAGATGAATCTAAATCACATTTGCCTGATTTACATAGCAAAACTTTCTGTTCTCTCTCTTTTTTTCTGACTTTCACTGCTGGAAAGTCAACCTGGGAAATTCAGCTGGATCATTTCTTATTTACACATCGCTGTCAAACAGATTACATGCTGTCTGCACTTTGTAAAACCTTGCTTTACTGCTGTTTGGGGGGAACCTGGACACGTAAGCAGGAGCAAAAGCCAGCGCTGCAGCCAGAGCGCAGCCAGCCACGATGCCGATGGCATGCGAGAAGCAGCATACGATCCCTTTCCACACTCATGCTGGAAAGCAGAAGTCTGCTCTCTCTTACACCATTATTCATTTAGAGCACAGTCGGAGGCTCCAAGCGTCATCACTTGCAGATTTCAGTCTAACTCAGTGGGAATTGCCCTCGTGTTGGCTCAATAGCGCAGACAGGACAAGAAAAGTAGCACGAAATGTCTCACAATGAACTAAAAGTGCTCCACTGTCCCCTAACTGCACCCAAGTGCTAGGTCTATTATGTAAAGGTGCTGTTTGGGATGATCTTTAGGACAGAGTTTCACTGTCACATTTGGCTCAGCTCCAGCAAACAAACCAGTAAGAATTCTCCCCTGTGACAAGCTGGTAAGATTTAATGCATAATTTTTTTCACACAGAACATACAACATGCCATGTATTCCAGAGCCCAGGAGATAGAAAACAGCAAGGAGATGCTGCCTTACCCTTGGTCCCTAGCTCAACCGCTCTGCCAGCTTTCTGCCCTTTACACACACCAGGTCAGGCAGCCGTGGCGTTTTTGTCTCCTGCGTTTAAGCGATTTTCTTCTTTCTGCTGCATTCTGCTTCTTGGTCTACCCTTCTACAAACTGGTCCCTGTGACCAAATTAATCTTCCCATCTTGTCTGCATGGTTCACCCACTGATGGAGATTCTTCTCAACATCTAACCCTGAATTTATTTTCAAAGGAACTAGAGCTCAGCGTGTCAGGATGCTATCCAAAATTTTGGTCCATGATAGAGTTGGCATCAACACCAAGGACTCTCCATCAGTAGTCTTGTCTTCAGGTCCCCGTTTTTCCAGTTCTCCCTGAAAAATGAGCAATCTGCCATTCCCTTGTTTGGTTTGGCTAGAAAGTGAAGAACACATCATGAGCTTTGGGAAAGTCTGCAACTGCCCAAACACCAGAAACACATGGGCAGGAGTCACCCAAGGTTCAACATAATTTCAGACAATTGTTGTTCCTAACTAAGTTTTTTTTTAAAATGATTGTGGATTTTGGGTTTTTTTAAGAGAAGGTGTCAACATAGCTGAACTGGGTTTTTTTGTTCCATTACAACTTCCCCAGCAGTTAGGACAGTGGCACAGCTGGCCCCAAGCATCCATTTGAAAAGGAGATTTGAGGAAGAGGTTGCAGAGTCCCTGGGAGTGCTTGGGGCCTGGCAGTGACACCCGTGGCCAAGCTACAGTCCTTCACATATCAGCAATGTCTTTTGCAACCAGAAGCATCTCTAGCAGTGTCAGGTATTGAAATTTTTCAAAACGATTAAAGATAGCAACTCCACTAATTTTATGGGGTACATTTGCATACATCTTCAATACAAGCACAGATTTTAAAAGCCCATTCCCAAAGGACAGAGCACATAAATCTACTCAGGGCACATTGGAAAGCTGACACATACCCTTTAAATCCAGTCCTCTTCAAAGAGCTTTATGGAGCCAGAGACTAGCAGGGAACTGAGAAATGTAAAATCAATCTCACCACTGACAGTAGTAAGTCAGAATAAAATATGTCATGAAACAATCCAAATAAACTGCTGTCTGCTCACCATCACCACAGGCTGAGCTACTAATAACATGGCCAGGACAATCTCAGGACCACATTCAGCCTCTCAACAAATGCACAGTTTCCTATGAAACATATGCTGGCCAAGCCATGCTCTTAGACTGAGATTTCTTTTATTTTTCAAGGGCCTATGCTGTCTAGAGTACCAAACGCATCCTAATTCTCCTCAGCTTTCTGAGGTAATGCCCATTGCTCAGAATTTTACTATTTCAGGCAACAAATTTCCATGGCCTTCGCTGAAACGCAGGCCCTCTCTCATTCTAAAGTCTTACACCTAAAACTCAGCACTTTAAGCTTATGTTTCAGTTCTCCAACTTGCTTGTGGCTGAGTTGCCATAAATCGAGGAAAGTTCCTTACTCACCTTTTCCAGCTGATCTGCCCTCACAGGCTGCAACCCAGGCAGGAGCTCAGCCCTTGGCTGGGGCAGGGGAAAGGCCATCCTGCCAGCAACAGCCCCAGGAGCAGCTGTGGCCATCACACATGTCCCAGCATGGCCCCGCAGTCTTCCTGCTCATAATCCCCAGCCCCATCTATGTGACTCAGCACGGCACCTGGCCTCCTACCCACTTTCATCTATCCTTGGCATGCAGGAACTTTCCTCACCTGCCTTCCTCCATCCGTGCAGTCGCCTCTTCTCAGGGCTGTTTCCCCTTTGCTAGAGAGCCAAGCCGGGACTCTTCGGAGAATCAGCCCCCGATTTCCCACATCAGTGAGAAAAGGCTGCTTTTTTCTTGTATGTTGAAAGGCACGGGACTGAGTCACCTTTCTTCTTTCTCATTTATGCAAGCAGGGACACCCAAAGGTAGTATGTGTACCCAGAGGTAGAGAACACGGTGCTCGCAGAAAAAGGTAAAGAACAGCACGGTAATGAAATGACTCTGTGTAACATGAAAACATAGCTTTTGTTTCCGTCGTCAAGGAAGGTTTATTGTGTGGCATTGAGATCTCATTCTCTATTGCTGCCCCAAAGGACACCTGGTAGCAATTTCAGCAGCCAAATGCCACCCAGTTGCCTCTTGCATCTCAGTGCAGAGCAAACAGGCAACCAGATATGCCTGTTTGGTAAGAAAGTACTTTAGGACACAATCCTTCATTACTGGCAGACTGCAGAGAGACTGCTGAGAAGTGTGCCCACCTCCAAGCTGCAGCCCACCACGAGGAACGCACAAGGCTGCAATGCTTGGGATCACATAGGCTGCTCCTCAACACAGCCAGTTCCCAGGTTCGTGCCTTAGTCTTGTCCTCTCCCCTTCCTTGCAGTGATAAGCCCTGAGAAGCCCTTGCAAGCTGTAGTTAGGTGATGAAGGTAAGCCATGCACTTTCTGCTCTCTATGTGCTCAGCAGCCAAAGTGCCTCTGCCCTCCCTCCACTGTGCCTGACCCACCTGGAGGGGAATGGATTTTAACTTCCAATTATTGCTCCAGGAAGAGACTTGGTTGAGATGTGACACGCTCTGTGTATGCTAATTAAGCTGCAGTTGCAGAGGTTTGGATTTGCCTTGATCACAGATTTGATCTAATGTATGTTTCACAACTTTATGAAGAAGAGAAAGAATGGAAGAAACAATTTGCTGAATCCTAGAACAATTTACTCAGAAGAAATCTACTGTCAACTCTGCAAAGTGAAATAGAGTAAGACTATTAAAAAAAATCCTGCAATAAGAAAAACAGTTATTCTAACACTTTCCCTGCCTCCCCCCTTAATTCAGATCACAAGCCTGATTGCTAAACAAGCATCAAAGCTATAGCTCTAGTTACTTTTGCTTCAGTGATTGTGGTTATTTACAAAAAAATGCTCAAGACCAGAAAAATTTTATGCTAAAATGTTTAAATACTCGACTTTAGAACTGCTTACCAGAAAAACAACAGGAAAAGGATGTGGCCTGATAAATGAAGTTTGTAACAATTTCATCAGTGTTGTATTTATTCATATGAATTTCATTTTGCTAAGAATTAATACTCATTAATTCTGAGAAGTCCAAAGTGTACCTCTATCACCGCACATTTTTAGCAGTTAAACGTGATCCACTTTCAAGCAGAAAGACAGACCTTCTTAATTCACGGCCGATAATCCTCGCTAAGTTCTTCAAATCTTTTACTGAAGGTGCAGAAAAAAGAAAATCCATCAAAACATTCACAGCTTGTGAAAGACTAAACACAGCTCATGTCTTCACAAGACTCCTCCTTTCTTCTCCCATTAGCAGCAGAAACCTGCGCGTGCTCACATACTCATAGCAGGCATTAAAAGGCAGCGGCAGCTATTCTTCGTGCCAGCGCAGGAAGGGGGAGAGACAGGGCACACCGCTGCTGCGATTCTCTTGCTGTGCCACTCTCTTCCCACCACCTCCACTGCACCAACAAGCACCTCCACAGAGGCAGAAAGAGAGGGCGGAAGGCTGTGAAGAAAGAAAAATGCAGCTCCTGGTGCTAACTCCTACCCAAGTCCCACCAGTGGAAGAAAACACCCTGCCAGGCCACGGGAAGAGCCATGCCTCTGTCTGTAGTGACTACATATCTAATTGCATATATACCATAGCATATAGCTACTGCTCTATTATATATAGATATATATATATATATTTTTATATATATATATTTATATATATATAGTTATAGAGTGTACAGACAACCTAAGCATTTCTGTCAGCATTAATCTCTCCCTCCCTAGCCCTGCAGAGCAGGGATACTCTGCGCCCACAGCAAGGACAGATGGAAAAACTTGGAGAAGGGAAAGTAGGAAGTGCAAAAAATCTCTCATAACTTGAGCTGACTCTGTGCTGGTAACAAAAAAAAAATCCTTTTTACATATTTATTTATTTATTTAATTAATTCTAGAGACACGAGTAACTGAAACACAAATACCCAAAAAGGCAAAACTGAACCAGAGGGGCAGCACGCAGAGGGTGTGATGTGCATCCAGCTTGCCTCGGCAGGACAGCACTGCTGATGCTCAGCAGCGCAGACATCTGCCTACCTTCCCAGTCTGGTATTTGTGCCACACCAGAAAGGGTCATCAAACCCACTGGCTACCCCTTTCTTCTCACAGTTATCGTCTTCCATCCCTCCCCAAGAGCAGCCAAGGAGCTCTATCATGCTGGGTGCATCAGCTGTCCGGGGACAACAAGATGGGGGTGACTGCCACTGTTCTGCTTTTACATCCTAGAAAGGATAAATGGCCACAAATTTGGCCTGAGTAAACAGCTGAATTTAGAGTGGAAGAAAGTATAAAGGAAATATTAGGAGGAGTAATAGGATGGAAAACTTTTACTTGTAGACTTGATATAAAACTGTCATTTACACAACGCAAAAATAGAAAATGTTCTATTAAATTGCATTTCTTCTAGACACAATGTTTCAAAGCCAGTGGAATAATACACAATGATGCTAACAACTGGCTTCAGGAAGAACTGGTTCCTTAAAACCGGTTATTTAAAGCTATTTCTTGTGACAGTGCTCAAACCTTTCTCTCCTCAGTCTAAAGTACTAAGGGCCACAGACAATTAGATCTGTCACTTGCTATATCATTTTCTAAATATATTTTAAAGTCTGTCAGTTATATCCTGAATGTGGTTCAAGAAATGTTTTTCTAAACACAATGTGACAATAAAATTATTCTGCATGTATAGCCTCACAAACATCACACTACTTCAGTTCCTCATTTTTAGGTAAATGAACATTAAAGGGATTATTCGAATTACCAAACTCTAGGGGTCACTGGCTTGCTAACTTCTTCTTCAGCCACTTTGGTTCCCTGATTTGGTTTACCACATAGCTACATGAGCAGTTGTGCCAGCCAGCAAGGCAGGAACAATCAAGCAACTGCTGCTCAAATTGGTTAAAAAAGTCCTGTCAGATGTACATCATCAAGTTCACACTAGGTTCCTACCCTGAGTGTCCAGCAGAAGAACCTTCCTCCACCCCAGCTCCCTGGGGAGCTCTCCTTATTCACCTCCCCCTACGCCAAGCAACGTGAAGATGCCCATGAGGCAAAAGCCCATGAGGCTTTTGAAGGCAGCAAAGTCAAAAGTATGACTGGAACTTAGCAGTTCCTTTTCTGAACCCAAATTTAGTCATTGCACACTAGTGCTTTTGAGAAGAGCGAGTAGCTCAGAAGCCAACCCTTGTGACAGTATCTGCAGCCTAATGCACACAGCAGCGTTCCCAGGAGGGACACAAAGCTTTGGACATCACCTGCTTCTCTGGAATTTCACATCAGCACGGAAGTAACATGAGACTGACCTTCCTTCAGTGTAAACTTCTTGTGGCTAGCAATCACAGCTACAAAAATCAGTTACAGGGGCAGCTCCAATAAAAAGACACTTTAAAGTACTAATTGTATCAATGGTGAACAAATTAGAAATGTGTGAAAAGGAAGCAAAAATGTGCTAAAGTAAGACTTTTCACTGATCCGGATACATGTGGGAGGCCACACATGTTTCACATGGGAAAGAGCAAGTGCATTCACCACTGCTTAACAGTAGTCTAAACACTATCACCAGCAGCACCACAACAGGCTTTAGCTTAACCAGACTGAAGTTACAGCACCTTTGCCTATGATGAGAGAAAATCTGTTTGCAATGCAAGGCAAGTAAAGTAAAGAAAGCCTTTTGTTAAATACACGATGGATTCTTGGCCAAAGAAACCAAATATTTAGATGTACAGAGTTCCAAGCCGGATGGTTTTAATAGCCATAATAATGGAAAAAAAGAGATGGTGAATTACAAGTGTTTAGCAAATTTCCATGATATGTCAGGTGACCAAGCGATAATGCTTCTGCACAAACACCGTACCACTAACACTCTACAGCAGTGCAAGATCTGCTTGAAGGCCACTTCCTGAGTTCAGTTACGGGGAAAAAAAGAGGGAGATAAAACACATTCTTCTCCTAATCCTCATTGAAATCTGCATACAACACAACTATAGAGACTACACTGCTTTTACCATAAATAAACAGCCTCACCCTAAGTAAAGTGTTCTTGAAGTTAAATAGATTGAGGCTCAAATGAATTAAGAGATCATTGTTCTATGGTTTGATATATGGAAAATGACATCAGGTACCTGTTGTCTTATTCTTGATTACTTCTCTTGTCTTGCATATACATAGACTAGTCATTTCCAAAGAATGCAGGACTTCTGGAAGGCACGTAAACATCCATATACAATCAGTGCAATGCTATCTCTCCTGGGCTGCACAAAGGGAGCTGGTCCGAGGGAACGATCACCCTAAAAATAATGTGTTGGCCTTAGGAGGAAGGTATCTGAATCTGGGAAACTCCACCCCACTGCAGGTTACTTGCATCACCTTTTTTTTTCTGCTTCAGTTCCCCTACTGGTAAAGGGGGGAAGACAATAGACCTTACCTATGACACCAGGATACTTGTATTTAGGAAAGGATGCAAATACCCAGCCACGGAAACACTGACTGTGCAAGAACAGTGTGGGGCATCATGATTTCATGTGCAGACACTCAAGCTGCCTCCAAAGGTCCTGATTAGGCACAGCGAGCACTGTGCTACCTCAGCACAAAGCTCTGAACAGCTAATATTTGATAAACAGGGTATAAGGTTAGTGAAGCACCAAACTTACATGGCCAGGCTGCTGCCGGGACCTGAGCCAACTGCAGCATTTTACTGGGCAGCACTGCTCTGCACACTGCACACATAGCTGAAGGCAGGTAGAAAGCAGTAGCCTTCCCAAGAAAAGCAATTTTATTAACACCCAAATCCTCTACAGGTGCACTATACCTCCACTAATAGCAGAGACATTAAATCCAACTAGTATGTCATGATATAGTGAACACACACATTACTGCTGGCCTGTTAATGACATGCTATACTATAACTTGCCTTTTGGCACAGCACCTTCCTACACAGCTGACATAACGAAGTAATACATCAAAATACAAAGACAGCAAAATGAATTGCAAAAATAAAATAAAGTTTCTACTTTTTTTTTTCAAGTATTTTCCCCAAGGAAAATATTTTTACATCAAAATGACATCAGTAAATATGCATGAAAAAATAGTGTTACCAAACTCTGATTACTCTGACTTTACTTCTGACTAACATCTCTTGATGCTAACAGCCTGACAAGATCCACTCAGAGATCTGCTATCCTTCAATTTTAGGAAGACTAAAAGCCATCATCGACCTGACAACCTACCTGCTGTTTCTGTTAACAAACAAACCATCTAACTTTTCCTTGATCCTCATCTAACCAGCTAACAAACAAACCATCACTACTAAATGCTAGAAAGTTTAAGTTGTAATATCATATACAAAATTTTAAAAATATATATTCCTGAAGCACTGTTTGTTAGGCAACATAATTCATACCTATCCAATTGATTCCCCTAAAATACTAAAGAAATGCCAATATGCATGAATAAAACTGCTATTTTCAGTACAAAAATGTTAGAATTGTCTGCTAAATAGACACGTGTATCATGTTAAATGCATTGCATACATCTCTAAGATACCATGAGAAAAAAAATGTAGGAAACGGAAAGAGGAAAGTCACTACTAGAATTTAACTGAGAGGTTTTATAACCAACCTTTTCTTATTTTTGTTCTCCTAAGCAATGCCAGCAAGAAGATCCCTGTTTCTTAAGCTCTTCCCCTGCACGTCTGCTGTTGGATGCTGTCAAAGACAGGACACCGTATTAGATGCATTTTTTTCTCTCACTTAAACATCTACTCTTATCTTCTTGTTTAGTTAATTACCTTTTGCAATGACCCGCAACCATCTTCCATCCCGGGCTGAGGGTCCAACCGCTCTGGTTCAGGGGCGCCGCGTGGGATCTGCCACGGATCTGCCCGCCACGAGCCCGGCGCCAAGCGCAGATACCCCGCAACACGGGCAGCCCAGCTGCCTGGAAACGCGTAGAAGTACCTTTTGGACGGGCATTCAAGCTGCGTAGCTACTTCCCTAGGGATGCATATGCATTTCAACTGAGGAAAGTAACACGAAAAGTCTCCTTGGCCGTCCTTGTCTTCAGTTGCTGGTTCTTTCCCAGCTTGCCAAATTACAGCTGATTTTTCATGTTGGGGGGGGCAGGAGTCTTTACTATTTTGCAGGTTTGTATGGTCTGCTTGGAATTAATTTATTCGGGCAAAAAGGCCGTTTCAGGCCTTTCAAAGGTAATTATGAGTTGAAGGCAAATGTAACTAACAGTATGTGTAGAAAAAGGTTATACAAGTATCTCGGCGGTGTCACAGCATCCCCGTGAAGCGGCAGCCGGGCTCCCAGCTGGGGCACGCGAGCTCAGCCTGGGCACCTGCTCCAGCCATTTCGAGATTAACCTCAAGCGCAAAAGCTGCTGCCGGAGAGACTGAGACCTCCAAACCGCCGCCAGCTGGTGCTGCCGGTCCCCACGCCGGGCCCGAGAGCTCAGCAGGACAGGGCCTGAGGGGGCTCGAGAGGAATGCCCGCACTGCTGGAGTTTTAGATCGAAACGTGTGCGTGGAATTTCACCAGTCTCCACAGTGTCGTCGGGCAGAAAGCCTGTCCCCTCCACCGAGAGCTTGCGTCAGCGCAGAAAAAAAGCAGAAAACGCCTTTCCCGCGGGAGCGGCCTCCGCAGCGCTGTGCTGCCCCCTGCCACAGGAAAGCCCTCGGCGCCATTTCGCGTGCCCGCTCGTTGCCGCCGCGGCCGCAAGATGGCGCCGCCGCACAGCGAACGGCGCCGCGGCCGCCGGGGCTGGAAGCGCGGCGAGAGCCGAAGGGCACCGGGCGGCAGCCGCGGGGTGGCTGGAGAGCCCAGAACAGGGCGATGCTGTCTGCGGTCCCAGGGCCCCCGCGGGCAGGATCACGTGTGGCCCGGGACGCGTCTCTAGCCCTCGAGACCAGCCCAAAAGGGGATGTGAAACAGCCCCTTCCTCGGGGAAGGGGAACCGGCGGCGCGCTCGGAGTCACTCCGAGTGGGCCACGGCACCCTGGCGCAGCCGCCCAGACCTGCGTCTGGCACCCCGCCGCCCGCAGAGCTTTGCCCCTTGGGCTTTCTGTTGTTCAGAAAAATCAGTTCATCTGAAACACCTTGGGGAAAGCCCAAGCACTGTCTCTCTTCCTTTCCACCCCTCTTCCCCCTCTTCCACGAGCCCGTAGCTCGGGCTCAGCCAGGACGACGCTCCGTTGGGATTTTCAGGGGCGCAGGCAGAGGACGGAGACAAACCGCCCTTCGGTCCTTCCTCCTCCGGGCTGAGGCAGGTGTGAAGGCCCGTGGCGGGGCCAAACGCCTCTTCCCGCGGCCTCGGCGCCACGGTGCTCTTCCCGCCGCCCCGCCGTGCCAACACCCTTTCGAGTAACGCTCATCTCCGCCGTTAAAATACCTGCGTGACACGAACACATCGCTGCTGAAAACCTCTACGAAAATCCCCTTCCCCCCCCCCCCCCCCCGCATGGTGTCATAAAAAGTGCGAGAAACGATGACGACAGTACCTCGGGTTTTAGCTTGAAGCACATTTTCGCAGCTAACACTCCACCCACAGATGTTAAATACAGTTTATAAAGTCCAGCCCCGTAATAACATCGCACACAGGGCCAGCCTGCCTGGCCAGCAATTCCCTCTCTCTTACTGGAAACTATTTTTAAGGGGTGACTCAGAGGTGCTGGCTCCGCAAGGAAACCTCTTTGCGCCCTTCAACGAGCTCAGTGTACGCAGCGCGCGTGCACCAGCGGGCGCCTCGCGTGCAGCCCGCTCCACCGCCTTAAAAGAAAACACGACACTCGGGAAGCACAGCAAAGGGGGAAGAGTCCGCGGCCAGAACGACGGACGGCCCAGAGGTAAGCCGGTAACACAGCGATCAGATGCTTCCCCGGTAGCGAAACCTTGCCTTAAAAGCTGTCTTCTTGCTACAAGATCTGAAAAGTATATATATTTTACCTAGCTTGCTTTGCCTGTAGCATCACTGGCTTTTTATTTCTTTTGGGAAGAAACAGAGCTACTCTTTGGCATTTGTGCTTGAAAACATTTTGTTTTGTTTTGTTTAGAAATCTGCAAAACAGATGCTAGTCTGAAATGCCTTTCTGTCACAACAAAATTTAATCTCCAGCAGAAGTCCTGCTATAGAGCTGAAATTTTATTTCTTTGTTTTATTCCTCTAGACCCAGAATTTCCTAGATACCCTTCATACCAAAAAAAAAAAAAAAAAAAAGGTAAATACTAATGAAATCTCCTATACAGGCAGTTGAGTAGAGGACTTTGTCAATATTTATCACTTCACGGTAATTCCCAAGTTAGCTTGTCATCCCTGGACGCCCAGCGATGAGTTTGCTCCTGAGAAGTGTTTTGCAGGAGGGCAGCTGCCCCTGGGGTAAATGCACATCTGGCCGGCAAAGCAGAATGAAACCTTTACTGGCTTCAGCAAGGCAGAAGATACGGGTCCCTGAACCTGCCTCAGTCAGAAATCTGCCTTTGTGCACCCATATCCCTGCCACCATCCCATTTTCATACTCACGCTGTATTTCTGGGGCTAGTTTGCTCACTTCTGTAATCTAAGCTAACGATTTACATTTCCCTGCATCAGTGCTTTCTTAAAGGAGCAAACAGCAAACCTGCATCTGCCCTCTAACAATATTTGCTGGTTTTTAGGTAACATACATTTCCTTTGTGCAGATCTTCTGTCAAACCACAGAGCAGGACAGCTTACCTCTGAAACACTGTGGGAGTGATTTGATCTGAGGAACAGGAACTTTTGCTTCACAGCTGACGACAAAAAGCCAAATCTAAAATGAAACGACATCAAGATCAGTAACTCAAGTAGAAAAGGAATTAGCTAGAAGCAAAAATAATTTCACAGCAGCAGATGAAGGTAATTTCTAATCAACAAAAGAAAGGTCTTTAAAATCATTCATTTAAAGGTTATAGTCGCTGTGAAAGAACTGTTCAGAATAAAGGACAAGGTTTTCCTGTGTATTTGCATTTGCAAGTGATTCTGCCAGAGAGCAGGATTGCAGGAACAGATTAGAGCCTCTCTGTTTTCCATAAGGAGAGCCTCTGAGCGTGAGCTCACACTAGCCCCCTTTCCCAAAGATGGGAAGTGAATTTCTTCAAGACTCTTACCCAGAGGGTACCTACCTCGATGTTTTTAGTTGCTTGTTTGGTGAGGGGAAACAAGCTGCAAGTTTGCTGCCACCTCTGTCTCCACAGACAGCAGTTTGTCAGCTGTGTTAAGTTTGGCTGGTTTAGGCAGAAGCTCATTTTTGTTTTAAAGACCTAACCTCTGCTAGAAATAGTCTGTTTTGAGATTTCCTGACTGCTTCCTTTCAGCAAGCCTTCCGGAAAGGCCAGATGTAACCACAGCCTTGTAGGCCAGGGGCAGTGGAAAGGTGCACAGGATAGCAATGACTGTTTGGGGTCCTCACATAAATGAATTTGAGGGGCCCTGGTGCTCTGGGCTAAACCTTGCAGTGAGATCCCTTGGCACAAGGCAGCTCCACATTACTGAGAGCTTGAACTGGACACATGGCAGTCGGAGGGGAAAAAATATCTCTAGGTCTGTGGAAGCCTACTGACCTCAGTAGCCTTTGTGCCAGGTCTTAAATGTGACATTCATTCTTCTTTGTGGTGAATATGATCTTCTTCTTTTCCAGTACCTGTGGAGATATGAATGATACCCATACTCAGAGCAGTATCAGTGCTACAGTAGAACTGTTCCAGCTGATTGTGTACACTCCCACCTTTACTCTGGGATTGCTGTTCAATGTGATGGCTTTGTCATTCCTGTTTCTTAAGGTTAAAAGGCTCACTGAATCTACAGTCTACATGGTAGCCCTTATTTTCCTGGATACTTTGCTGCTGTTTACTCTTCCTTTTAAAATTATTTCCTATCACCTTCAGAACAACTGGAACTTGGGGTCTGTGTTCTGCTCAGCCTTGGAAAGTCTTTACTTTGTAAACATGTATGGCAGCATCCTCATTTCCCTTTGCATCTGCATAGACCGGTACATTGCTATCCAGCACCCTTTTGTGGCTCCCGTACTACGATCCACCAAGAAAGCTGCTGTGGTTTGTGCTGTCATCTGCCTGGGCATCTCAGCTGGGACTGCCTCTACTTTCCAACTACACGGACAGGACCACAACTTCTCATCTTGCTTCCATAACTTCTCCAAAAGTACATGGGAAAACAAAGGATTGTTTAGCGCCTTGGAGACTACCTTCCTTTGCAGCTTGGCAACGATGACCTTCTGCACCATCCAGACCGTCAGATGTTTGAGAAAGCGCAAAAAGCCTGACAACCCCCAAATGTACACCAACAGGGCAGAGAAGATAGTGGTGACAAATCTCGTCACGTTTGTGGTCTGTTTCACTCCTTACCACGTGGCATTCCTCTTGTATTTTTTGGTAAAGAATAATGTCATTCACAACAGTTTTCAGCAAGCCCTACGAGCCGTCCTTCAGGTCACACTTTGCTGGGCAAATATGAACTGTTGTCTGGACGGGGTCTGCTATTATTTTGTCTTAAAGGAATCTTTGGAAGACCCATTGCAAAACAGTCAAAAAGCATCCAGGCGAAAGCGTTGAGCTATGTGCTGCACAGTGGTCACTCGGAATGCCTGCCTGGAAAGCGTCACCGTGCCAGGCAGGCCTGCCGCTCACTGCAAGCACATCAAAGGCCACCACCTGCCGATGTCCTAGGGCCTACATACACCATATGGCAAACAGGCACACCTCCTTAGATACAGACAAAAAAACTGCTCTCAAAAAAAAGTGACTGCTTGAAACATCACTGATGGATGAAGATGCTTTGGTTGATGCTGCAGGGTCCTGAACCACTTAGATAAATGATTTACTTAAAATACTCAGGTCTGAAAATATCTCAGGAAAATCTGCTCCTACTTTATCTATCTTGCATAATGTTTTGTGTTGGCATTTATGGGTAAAAAGAAACTGAATGATTTTCTATAAATGGTCATACATATCTCTTTGGATGTGATTCCTTTTTACTTTGAAGAAAGCTTTATTCACTTTAGAAGTGGGAGCAAGAGGAAGGACAGCACTGAAGCATGGCTCTACCCCGCTTCTTGCACCAAGCAGCACTTTACTCTGTAAGTAGGTTCAGTGACCTGAACACGCGGTCCTTGTGCAATGCAGTTTTTCTTTGTGTACAGAAAACTGCAAAGTCTGGCTCTAGATTTGTGCCCAGATATTCAGCTCCATGCCTGAAACCTTTAGGATAATGTCCCCCAGCCACATCCTTTCCTCCTTCCTGAACAACAGAGCACATGATTTATTTAAAATCATTAAAAATGTGATTATTTCTCACCAAAAGCAAGGTTGTCTGGTGTTGTCCAATTTGCAGCAGAGGAAATAGAAGTACCTTTGCTTGCAACAAGCTGTTTACTCCTGGGCTGAACCCAGTCTATGTTTTTATGCAGACTCATTGGGAAACTTAGGCCACCAATCTTATTCTGCCCTGGACAATATTTGGGAGCATCTTTCACCCTCCCTGTCCACACCTCATCTGCAAATCTCCCCAGGCCTTCAGTCACTACGGGCTTGGGCTGCAGATAAAGAAAGACTCAGCATTTATGGTAGAAAGATTCAGACTGAATTCTATTGTCTTACCCCCCCCCTCATCACACATGCTTGCACAAATGCACACTCACCTGGCAGGCTTAATTTTGCAAGCACTGTTTAAAATACTGGGTTTGTAAATGCAAAGGCAGCTGTAAGTTAATGCAAGTATGGCAAGGATGTCCTGCCATGACTCCACCACGTGCCTTCTTGTGTAACGTGTGCCCCTTCTTTCGTGACAGGTCCTGCCCTACCACATCCCCCTACTCTATACTGTTCCCACCATCTCACATCCTCAGATAGCTAAGATTTACATTCCAACTGTCCCAGTCCTAGTCTGGACTCCTGCACATGTCTCATCAATTCCTCTTTCCTGCTCGCCAGCTTCTCACACGTCCACTCTTTCCCAGTTGGCTACAAAACCTAGTTTCATGAACCTAGCCAAACCAACCAAGAGCATGAAATAAAAAGTCTGAGCCAAACGTCATGGCAAATACATGAACATGAAAGAACAGTCCTCACCTTACTGAGCAATAAGGCAGCTCTGATCCCCCAAGCAGCAGCCAGCAACATAGGATCCTGGGGGAAAACAACTGTTAAGATTTCAAAGGAAGCTGAGCACTACCAACAAACAAAGCAATAAAAAATAATCTGCCAGTTAGTTACTTCCTACCAGTGCTCCCAGGCATGCAGATAACCCAAGCAACAATCTGCACTCAGCCCAAGGAGAAGGGCTCGCTCCCATCGGAGCAACACCGTGGCCGGCTGGAGCTTCCCGGCATTCTGAGCAGGATGGGACATGGCAGGGGGTCTCCAGTCGAGCCCCAGCACTGTGCTCCCCCTGCGCCGGGCACCAGCCTTCGACTCCGTGGCAGCCTGGTGGTGAGTCGTTGCATATGCTCTGGGCGTAGGTCCAGCCCTGCAGCCCAACCCCATGTCTGCAAGCACAGAGCTACCCAGAAAAGGTGACATTAAGGAGCACTGAGCACCTGCCTCAGGTATTCATCAAAAAGAGATTATCAGATTTACCATGGTTCATTAACTGAAGCAACTAGTTTTCACATTTATGTTGAGCTAGATCCTTGCAATACATCCTCTAGGCAGGGAAGCGAATCCTAGCCTTTGAGCCATCTTTTCGCTGTACGTTTTTGTGAAGAATAACACGCAGTGTAGTGATTTCCTCCCAGAACTAGTGATTTTGCACTTGGAGACTCTAGCCTTAAAACCAGAATTTTTTAAGTCATGTATGGTACAGTCTCACACATCTATGTATGAGATTGTTCCAAATAAATCCAGTTTCTGAGGAAGTAAAACGCTGACCCAACACAGACATAACTCTGTGTTCGTGTCTGCAGTGTCCTTTCAGTGTTTGGCTGATGAACCATGCCTCTGAGGGTACAAGGGGCTGTGCCTTCATGCAAACAGTGTCCTGCACATTGCAGACATCAAGAACTTTCCACGAGAATCCCTTCTGCATATCATTTACATTGGCTCCCTCAAAACACTGACAATATCTACATAGCTTTCCTGTTGGTGGACACTGAACTGTCACTATTTCTCTGTTCATAAAATATCCCCGAACCAACTGCATCTCAGCAGACATGAAGGTTTTAACTCCTGAGATTTCAGGTTCCTTTTGGAAGCAGGGTGAACAAATAATAGAACAAAATAGTGCTGATGCAGAAGATTTATTTTACGTTTCAAGACAGTGGGCCATGCCAAGGGGACTCTGCTTTACCTGATAATGCCTGCACATAGGGAACAGTGATTTTATCAGTACATCAGGAGGCAGAAAATGCCAAAGTGTATGAGGAAACTGGTCTCAATTGCATTTCTATAACCTGAGGCAGCTCCATTAGTTTTACTAAAGTTATTTTGGGCTCGCACCACTATAACTGAGTCCAGAAGCTGACCTGTAGCTTTATACTTTCTCTGTTGCTTTTTTTTTCATTTTTAAGTGCACCTACTCTTATTTGTTTATTATTCTGTTATCTTTTGTCTCACAGATTGTAAAGAAGTAATTTGCCCTGTAGTTTCACTTAAAGTGCTGGTAGACAGCAGCAAGACTCACATTAAATTTAGGAAATTTTGGCCTCTTGGCTTCCTCCACACTGCTTAGAAGAGGCAAGAATTTTGGCCAAATTAACCATATTTAAAATTGTATGAAGGACAAGTTAAAACTGCTTGAGACATTTTGTCTTTCTCAAGGTCCATCTCATAGGTTTCTCTAGGTTTTCTGGCCATTCCTGTTATTCCCCCAATATTACTCTTTTCTGCAAGTGAAAATTTAAGCAGCAGCTCTGACGCTAGGTCCCCACACACCTGCCTCAGGTCCACATAGCTCCTCCATTAAGCTTTTATACCTACATGTGTCATACACATACTACATTGCACATTGGTCTTCATCTATTTATTCTAATATTTCTGACTGAAATGAAGAATCAAGGCAATATTGGATATATGAGAGGCCATGATGGCTGAGCCACTTCCTTAGCCTCTGGTCTGCTCTTCGAGCCTTTTCACTGTTTTTTTGTGGAGTGGGGGGCTGTGGTGTTAGAATTCAATGCACCAAAGCAGTATCTAGCTGCCTAACACATTTTTCGTCAGTTTTATCAAACTGATTACAAAAGGACCTTTTAAAAAGAATGGCTGGACATCACTGTTATTAAACCTGTCTGTGAAAATGGAAACATCTTACTTCCCCAAAATGTTTCAAAACAGGAATCAAACAGAGATCAAACATGATTATCAATGGAGGGAAATAACTTCCATTGCAGAGTTCCAGGGGGGAAATGATAATTTTGCAAAGGAGACATTTTCCACTCAAAAATTTTCTACTAGATCTTACTGCTTCCAGGCCTCTGAACGTTCAGTCTGCAGCTGCAGTCTGGTGTGTCCTGATCGTTACTGCTCAGGTAGTCCTGCAACAGCTTATTCACTTGGTGGAGCTTTATATCCAAAGCATGACGCTGGGTGTCTAGTGAAACTGCAGTGACTTCTCTCTGCACAAAAAGCACACTAAAGATATACAGTGCTTGGAAATAACAGAAAAAGAAACCGAGAACTTCAATCTCAAGTGCTCACAGGCTTTCCAGAATACAAGCAACAAAATCAAAGAAAGAAAAAGAAAAACTCGGGCTTTGTTTGGGAACGATTCACTCCCCAAGAACTGGAGATTCATTCTTAACAAACACAGTTCTTAGCCAAAATCCAAGTTAGTTTATTCTGAAAGAATGGCCATGGGAGGGATAGCTCTTTTAGGCTTTTCCTACTCACTTATTTGTATGCCTCACCGAAAGGCCGGATGTTGCATTTCAGTTTCAAACTTGCTCACGTCTTTGGCACATCACACATGAAACCCCCCAAACATCTTCACTCAGCTGATAAAGCAGAGCAAGTCCGACTCACGGATCTGTCAGCTCTGGGCATCTGTCCTATGCTTTCCAAATTCATTTTCTTCTAGTACAGTTATCAACTCATGCTTCAGGCCCTAGTGGGATTGGGGAAGGAGAATGTTTATAAGAAAACATCACTGATAATATTTGCATGTAAACAAGAACATCCCAACCAAAGAGTTTATGCCCCCAAAAGAATCAGTGCAGGTCTCAGACATGAAGCATCCCCTACAGATTTTACTACTGCCTTTTATGTTTTATGAAAGACATCCACATACAATGAACAAAACAACATATTTACAATTATTGATGCTGCACCTATGGTCAGTGATAATGAGGAAAACAGCCCACAGGGAAGCAAATCTCCAGAGGATTGCGTAGACCTGTCCAGAAAGTTTCACATGCAAATGCTCCTCCCGGAGTAATTGTAACACGTCTGTTGTCACCAGTCAGAGCACAACCACAGCACCGAGTGCTGCAGCCCCCCTGGCGCAGGCCCATCTTTGCACTCTCCTTCCTCTTCCCATGGCTCTGTCTTCAGTTCCTTACAAGCACTGAATTCCCTGGAAAAGGGAAGACTTTTCCCTCATTTGAGTTTCTTACTCAGTAATAAATTTCCACCATGGCAACAAATGCCAGTGAATCAGTGTCTGTTAGCTAGTGTGATAAATGCAAACGACACCTGCTACTTCCCTGCTAATACTGCTTCATTTTTATCTCATTCATTCTTCTTCTTTTGATTTTTATGCACTACCATTCTATTGAAAATGTGGCAAACGTCACTGTTAGTGGGATAAAGCAACTACTCTGGGATGTTGCCAAATGAGTACTTTTTTTCCAGAAAGACAATTAATTCCACTTACCGTCAGACAGAACATAAAGTGGCTGCAAAGGCTTTAACAAGGTCTGGCCTGACTCATAACGTCCTCTTGAGATGAGGAAAGAAGGAACAGCCTGCCAAATCCCTCGACGCTTTGAGGGAATGCCCCTGCTACGATCCTGAACAGACGAGGCAGAGCTGAAGGGCAGGACTTGGGGCAGGACGTGACAATCCCTTCTCCAACATGATGAAAATCAAAAAAACTACAAAGAATTGTTTCCTAGGAAGAAAAGCTGAATAATCACTGCCATTTACAGGTAGCAAAGGAGGTAAAACCTCATGTCTACTGTATGCCATGGATTCCTGTTAATTCTCTCTATTCCAAGACAAATAGATGTTAAGCTGGGATTGTACCTGAGAGCAAGTGTCAACTGTTTAGTTAGAAACACTGCAAGACAAATGTTAATACAAAACTAACCATTAGAAACCCAGGAAATCCAGTTTATATTACACTTCAGCGTATGCCAAAACAATCCCAGCTGTTCCTTGTTAAGTCTTTTTGACTATAAGCAAAACCATCTCCTACAGACCAGCATCTGACCTGATCTCCCCTGGTCAGCTGTAGTATCGGAGCTACTAAGAGATGCCTTTATTCAGTTTGAAGAGGAGCTTAGAAAAGCATGAGGACAGCTTAGACAGCAGAGTCTGGCTTGACTTTATCCATGCTAATGGGAAGTGCAGTGGCTTGAAAAGATCACAGGTGGGAAGAAGGCAAAATAAATGACGGACCTTCCGCAGGCAAAGGTCAACACAGCTGTTAAAACCTTGTACATGGATTTGTTGGCTTCCTGCAGACTAAAATTGCAAAAATAGCACCATCCCCCTCAACACGGAGCAATAGCCAGCAAGGGCTGCACCCTCCCACCCACGCCACGTCCTCACTGCTCTGCGCCCCGGTCCCCCATCACCATGCAGTAAGGGGCTGCTCTGCCCTGGCTGCCCTGACAGGGTGGAAGCTTTGAACAGTGTTGTAGACCATCAGTGAGATCACCCAGATCAATGACAAAAATTAACACAAAAAATGTATGAGAAGAGCCAGTGCCTGACACATGCAACTACAGCTCTCGCTAGTGGTAGCAGACCCTCAATGCCTCCCACGTCTGCAACGTGAAATACAGATGCCTGAAAAAGACATTCCCTTGACTTGGACCAACAGGGCAGAAATCAAGCCGTCTCACACAGCCTTAGCCTAGCTGCCATCTTCGGATGTAATCATGCCTTTCATATAATTATTATACACCATGCTATTGTATAATATTCTCTCCTAAATCAGCCGGCGTCACTCATGTGCCTTGGATTGCCCACGTATGCTTGCTACTAATCATCTTTAAAAAAAGTCCTAAATCTCTTTCCCTCTTTCCTACGAAGATCTGATACTGTGGGCAAGTATACCCAGGCTAATATTTCTTCCCTGCTTAGTCCATCAGGTTGTCCAACTTTCACAACGTGACAGCTGAAATTTACTTTCTTTGTATCAGATGAAGTGGTGGTTTTTCCAGGACTTAGCTGCATTCTTCTAAGAATCCTATTTTCAAAGTTCTTACTAAGCACATTGCATCTACAATCTAGCTTTCAGCTAACATTTCCATGTCCTTTAAATACAGCTGTGAACAGAACCCCCATAAGTCACTGTCCCTCTTACCAAAGTATTACAAAATTGTTTAGGCTACAAATATTTTCTCTGATAAATACAAAATGTCAGGCAAAGCAGCAGAGCTTGCATGTGACCCCGGCAGGGAGCTGCGAGGAAGGAAGCACGTTGCAGGTCAGCTCGGGGGCACCTAGAAAAGTCTTGGGACATTTGCAGTATTAATGAACTCAGCACAAAGTAGCACAAGGCAAGTTTCCAGAACTTGGAGCAGTGCTGCAAGCCCACAGACAGCCGTGAGCAAGCGAGGGACCAACAGCGGGTGCGGACCGACCACTGCAGCACCCAGGCAGCAGAGTAGGCATCAGTGGCCCAACAGATGCATGGCCTTAGAGGAAAAAGTAGGGTTTCAAGCATGATAAGAATTAAAATTTGCATGTGCTATTTTCTGAAAGTTACATTGGCCCCTTGGAGTCTGAGAAAACATCCCAGTTTGAAAGACAGTTCACTAGTATAACTTACATCTTCTGTATTGCTGCACCCTGCTCTTATTACAACCACATTCCCTCAACTTCTGCTGCATATTTAATCCACCTGAAGTTAGGAACTCTTTCTCTGCCACAATTAGTTGCTGTGGAAATGAGGCTTGCACCCTGGTGGATTAGAGTTTGAAAGGTCTGATTGCACACATTGCACTCCCCAAACTCAGACTTCAGTGCGCAGTGAACAAATGAGAAATAAGTAATAGAAGTGGATCAGCCCTTGAGAAACAAAAGGTCTTGTTTTCATGCAAATATCATCTATTGGGCAGAACAATGAAGGAGAAATAAAGAAAAGACAGAGACAAAGCCACAGAATGCTTCTCAGCCGAAGGCTTTTCAAGAGGCATCAGCTGCTTTTTAACAGTAAACAAAGATTTCAGGGTTTTTGCATCCCTAGGTGGTAGTCAGTAGATGTAACCAAAAGCAAGTGTCAGATTTGCTTTAACTTTCTTTTTGTCACTTAATTCCTATTCACATCCTGAGGTGGGAGCAATTCTTAACATCTGTTACTGAACTTTTAAAGCAGAAAGCATTTTTTAAAAAGAAAAAAAAAAGAAAGGAGGAAAGAAAAATGAACTAAAAAGAACAGTGGTAGCAAACAATGGCAGATCTCCAAGGCAGATGCCTGGCTCCAAAAAGGTCCTTGGGGGCAGCTCATGGCAAGAGCATCTTTGCCTTAGTGCAAGTCAGCACCTGGCAAAGGCTGGGTGTGGGCACCAGGTGGAAACAAGGGAAGGTCTCGGAGCCAAGGCAGTCACAGCGGACAAGGAGCTAACAGTCACCAAAGCCTGCTGTAGAACGGGAGTATTTTAGGCCTTGTTCAAAGTACTCTTAAATAGGTAGGGAAAACTCCAGCCCTTAAACCGCTGCAGAGGGAGAATGTCAGTAACAGGCATGTGCAGTGATGGTTCTTAGGATTAATCATGAATTTTGCATGTATTTCTCTCAATGGCATTGCAATTTTTGATCTGTCAAGCCCTGGTGAGATAAGACAGCAGCCAGCCCACGCACCCTGACCCCTGCCCCACGCCAAGGACCTTCCCTGGGTCGAGGCCCTGCTTGGACCACGGACATCCCTGGCCACAGTCATGTCCGAAGCTTAGGGGGCAGCCCGCACCATCTCTGCTTGTACAACCAGAACTCGTACAAGTTTCTTGCTTCGCCCCGTATTTATGTAGCTCTGGAAGAGGGTGGTTTTAGGTGGCAAAAAAATCAGCAAACCTGCTTTAATGACAAGGAGATGCTAGACACAGCATTTCTCCTTCGTGCACCTTCCTATTCAGCCCCGGCTTGGCTGCGTGAGCAGCATCGGCGCTTGGGGCTGCACCGCATCTCCTGCACAGCCCTCACCACCCGCCTTGGGGGAAACAGCCCAAGCTAAGGAAAAGCACAAACAAAAACTGTGGCAAATGCCAAGAGATGCCTGGCTGTTACCTTTCCTACGTTTTTTACAGCATATAAACTGAATGCACTCAGAGGCTGCTAATATTAAAATGCGTTAATGGGTTTAAAGTCTGAGCTGCAACTTTTGCAAACAGTCTCAGGTGGAACTACTTTTCCAGTAGTCCTAGCATTAAAATACTTGAGCACTTAATGAAAAATTCAGGGCAAAAAATAAACTGTAAATATAAAGAGCCCTGAAGTCCCTGTGGGCAAGCACAAAGCATTGCTGCTACAGAGAGGCAGTGTTTCAGGCACGGTTACACTTAATGCTGAACACATTCGAATTGCCAAAGAGATTAATACCAAATATTTACCTTCTAGTGCCATTAAACAACTTCATCAAAAGCATTGAATGAAAGCAAAGTGCATTTCCTTTGCAAACCTCATTACAGAATTGACATGCCTTGCTCTCCCCACTTTAACACTTCAACCAGAGCAGGTTTGTTGTTTGGTACCCGCTATTATAAAGGCAGCTAGGTTTGATTTTCTCTGGTGTTTGCTTGTACCTTTTCTGGCCAAACACTAAAAATACTGCAGGGGCATGGGGGGGGGAGGAAGAGTAGCCTGGGGAAGCATTTATATCCATGACATCTTAATTGAATCTTTTAAAGTTGTTTTAAAGCTCAGAGTGAAATGGTCTAAAAGGCTTATTGCAAACATACCTCACGCTCTGAACGTTCCCGAGCTACATCGCTACTCATTGCACTTCCATAGGGCTCATTTTCCTTGAAAAGACAAATCAATTAATCATCAATTTTAAAAGTCTCCTTTCCAAACACTCTAAAACGTTTCTCGAGGTACTTTATTAGGTGATTCGTTTTCTAATGCTTTACCAGGACGGAGACAGCAGAGTCTCGGGTGGCTTTGGACGAGCTGGGTGCTCACCACCCCCGCGTCAGCACCTTGGATGAACCAACGGCCGGCACACTGGTGCTACGTGTCCGAGTGGGAGCCAAGGGCCAGCTGGCAGCCGTGCACACCGCTGCATTCGCCACTGCCCAGGGGCTCACGCGGGAGGCAACCACCAGAGGAAGCAACAGGCTTTAGCAGCGTTACTGTCGGGGCTGGGGTGGGAAATCAGCCCTTGGCTTTCCCACCAAACACACTGCGCAAGCCAGGAACAGGTGACCTCTTTCCCGGTGCTCACCCCGGGGTTTTCCAGCATTGCCCAATAAAGGAGAGCGAAAAGGAGTTTTTTTCTTTTTTAGCAGGAAATCATGTCTGCAGCTCATATCCCAGTGGGCAACCTGGAAGATGAAGCGTTGCAAGCCCTGGCGGTGCGCGCTGGGCCAGGGCCACGGCACACACGTCCCAGACGAGCGGGAGCTGCTCGGCAGCTGTGGGAACGCAAAGAGGCATCCGGGGGAAGGGGATGACAGGCCCACGATGACGAGAGGGGTTTGGTCATGCCACAGGTGGTGATTTAAAGCCGTAAAGAGCATTATCTTACTGTATGCTCAAAACCAGAGAGGTAACTCTCTTTCATTTCTCAAATCCAGCTTCCAATCTTCCTAACGACGTGCAGTGCTGGTTCACCTATGCCCTCACCAACAAATGCCTGCCAGGCCTCGTCCGCACCGGGGGACACGGCTCCGTTTCCAGGAGAGGGTGTCAGCGGACCAGGGCAGCCGGCGGCACCACCGCACGGCCAGGACCACGGCTCCCACACCGCCGCTCCCCACGCTGAACACCCCCGGGGCCGGCACCAGGGCATCTGCAGCAGATAGGTCCTGTGCATTTACTGTGCTAAAGAATGCAAGCTTATATCTTTTTTAGTCTATGTTTTAACAGATAAAAGTTTATGAAGAAGGGAGAACATCCCATGCTGACTGGCTTTTGCTGCGGCAGTGGCAATACTGGTATCACCCTGTGAAACCAGTGGAAAATTAGCAGGCCCTGCTCCAAAGCCATCAGCCGCCACTGCCTTACAGGAGAGGAGACGAAAAGCAGCACAACAACAGGATGAAAACAATTTGCTTCATAAATAACAGATGGGGGAACAGAGCGACATCCTAGAGAAACCTGTTTAAAAGCAGATGCATTTTAATCTGAGAGGATTCCTTCTGCTTGCTCCCATCGGCTGCCTCCTCCTCCAAAACACCCTTCCCCAGGCAGACAGTGTTTCAAGCATCACATGCTGTGATTTCAATTCAATTCAAATACAGATCCAAAAGTTCAAGTATGAAATTACATACTTAGCCTTTTCAGATTAATTAATCCAAATGCATAGAGTAACTTACTGGCTTCTACGAGACAACATCTTTGTGTTAGCAAGGACAGTTAATTAGAGGTGGCACAAACAAATCCCACATCCGCTACAGTATTAGTTCCGAGGAACCACTCTCAGCCAAGCTAAGGGAACAGCTGATTCTTCATTCTTCACCAACCTGCTTCTGTTAAGATTTGAGCGTGAGGAAGGGCGATGCCTTGGGATCCTGGAGCCCGTGGCACCAGACGCAAGAGCCACAAGCCAGCAGGCGAAGAAACCCTATTTGTACCTCTGCTCAGCACTTACCTGCAGAGAAAACGAGTCGGGCCAAGCAGCCCGAACACTCACACCAAGGGAAACGCACGCGTCCTATGCACACAGCTGCCAGCAAAAGCAATGGCCAGTATTTCCCTGTCCTAAACTCAGCCCTGTTTTATAAAATACCAATACTAAAAACACATGCCGTCAAACTGCGGGGTTGATCTGATGTTTATCGGAGAAGGCTGGAACAAGCAGGGAAGACCGAAGTGCAGTAATTCCTGCTTTGCCTTTTGCCGGGGTGCTCACACCATCTAATTCAGGAGGCTACGGTATGCAGAGACTCCAAAGCTGAGCATTCAAAATCACCCTGCGGCGATGTCCTGCAAACCCACGCGTGCAGCAGCTCCCCGGAGCGCCCTCGCTTTCCACCCCGAATGAGTGCATGCTCCGTGCGTCGGAGATAAAAGACTTCATTTATCCCATCGATGTTGCCTAAGAGGTAAGAGACCGACCAACACAATATACAGAGCAAGTGTCATAAACAAAAGGTGAATTGTGTTAGATGCTAGCTGCTATCCCTTGACAGCGAGACTGCCTAAAATAAGCATCTGAAACGATTATCTTGCAAACTTCTAGACACACATGGTCATGATGAATGAATTTTAAGCTCAGAGTAGTATATCGTGTAACCATTTTATCCTTTATGCACTAAGCTAAATGTAAGAATAAGAAATCAGCAGCTGTGAAGGAGAGTATTCAAGACACTGGTAGTCAACAGACAGAATATTCCCATTTTTTGTTTTGAGTAATACTGTGATATATGGTCTGAAGAGGTACATACTGAAATCTCCTCAGCATTCAACACTTGTTTCTTAGGACAATATGTTTTAATTTTTACAGTAAATCTCATGGCAGTGCACAATCTAGGTCACAACTTTCTACCTGCTACCCTCTCTTCTGGGAGGGCTCAGGAATTGCCCAAGAGACAGACATAGAGGAACAGTGCAATTTCCAGATACAGCTCCAAAAATCACCTTTGCCAGCGACAGCATTCCCACTTTTACGTCTGTACGAATACTTAGCTCCAGAACCAGCTTTGGCAAATGCAGTTACTGTAAGATACAGATCTCTTCTGCAGATCCCTAATAATGGGAAAAGCACACAGATGCTGAAGAGGTAAATGCAGTGCTAGAAACTAAATAAAATGGAACAGAAATGACTAAAGCTAAATTTCTCAGGTTTAAACTCCTCTCTAATCAACTAGAATCCAATTTTAGAAAAACCTCTAATTTAGGAAGAATATTCTTGACACTACCAGAAGGATGCAGGAAGGGGAGAGAAAGCGCAGAGAAGAGCCCTGGGAGCATCCTCAAATCTGCCACATCCCCGAACGCAGCGGTCAGAGGAGGGGCGTCCTCCGAAGGGGCTTGCAGAGCTCGCCAGCCCCAGGAGCAGCGACAACGTGCCCCTTCTCAGATCTCAGTTTGTCAGCGACTTCCCGCTCCTGGGTCTCCCGAGGAAGCGCGGGGACACCAGGAAAGCAGCCACGCGGCAGCTCCCGGCGCACCCTCGCTTTCCACCCCCAATGAACACGTGCTTTGCGCATCAGACGTAAAAGATTTTATTTATCCCGTCGATGTTGCCTAAGAGGTAAGAGACCGACCAGACCCAACATACAGAGCGCTTGTACGTTCCCTTTCTCGGCGGTGGCGTTCTCGTCCCGTGAAACGTTAGCTCCTCGTCGGGAGCTAGGGCCCCTCCTGACCGCGGGGGATTGCGCAGAGTTAGCGTACTCGGTGGCCAGGGAGTTCATGCAGAGCCAGAAGGAAGGGGAGAAGGTCCGTACGCTCGCCCGGGTGCAGCCTTAGCCTCCCAGAAACAAAAACAAATGCAGGGCTTAAATTTACCAGTCTGCTGTACTTCCACTACGAGAACCAAGTGTCCACCTCACTTGTCACCCACTCTGCAACGAAAGGTTAGAGCAAAGAGCAAGCTGTATTTGGAACCACGCTATAGGAGAGCAAATGCCCCTCTGGCAGTGGGAAACCTTCCTTACCAGCCTGCAGGGAGCACTTGTGATTCTTCATTTTACAATAAGCTTTAGGCAGAACAAAACCAAAGCCTCCTCCTCTCTCTATTGAAATTTCATGTTTATGGTTGACTATACATTATACAAAAATCGATTCTCAGCCTCTAAGGACACAATCCTGTTGTACTAGATGACCATTTTGAGATCCCGTTCTGTTTTTCTTATATTTAGCTCACATCATTATTACTTAAAAATTTTATTCTATAATATAGTTGCTTTTTTGGTTCTGCTGAGTTAATGATTGTACTTGCATTTCCTTTTCCTTCCTCTTCCTGAAACAGTAAACTCATTTCAACAGATGGTGAACAAGTCCGGATTTGCTGGAAACCAATTAACAAGATTGTGCCAATTTGAAATCCACCCTGTTCTTTTAAGCCAAAAAACTGCCTGCATTTCAAGAGCCTAATTAATTTTAGCTGTATTTATGGAACAGAGGGAAGAATATATAATTACTCTACAATTCCACTCTCTGATGATCAATAGAAATGCAGTTTTGTTCACACAATTTCTCTGCAGTGTATTGATCTGCTGAATCTTGGCCTTATACACATATCTGTACTACAACAGCGCCTGCAGATAGTGTGAACATGGCTGCAGTAATCATTATCAAAACAGCTTTCATCAGAGGGGCTATACAAGAATACACTTTTTCTCTCTAAAATCAACAAAAGAAATCTGCTTCTGTACACACCGCTAACTACCAGTGCTGCTGCTGACACCGCTTCCTACATATGCATGATGCCCATCAACCTGCAGGTGGGATCTCAACACCCAGGAAGAGATCTGTGTGAATGTAGCTTGTCTTCCCTCCTCCAACTTTCCCTGGCAGCTGGAGGTGCTCAGGACAGAGCCTGCCTAGAGGGAACTGCTGCTCCTCCAGCTGAGACAAGGGACATTGCTGGAGTTTCAACAACTCACATCCCTTCGAGATTCACCTATTTGCTTGGGCAAAGTGAGGGCAGATCTGCCCGAGACCCACAGATGATGTGATGTGTGTTAGAAGAAAGGCTGGGGAATTGTACCCTCCAGGTAATGCCACCCTAGTCAGCCAGGTCCCTTCACAGCGAGGACATGGAGGAGGACTCACACCTCGTCCTCTGCTTCATGGCCAGGGTGCAGGGACGTTCATTTGTGTCATTCCTGCTCCATCTCCTCGCCCTGTGCCCTGGCCTTCCGCCTCCCCTTACAGCGGCCAGGTGAAGGGCTCAAGAGGGGCCCACCACACTCCATGGGTGACCCACGTGCAGGGTAAGACTGCCAGGCAGCAAGGGGGGAGTCCAGGAGACGGCCACGAAAAGAGCAGGCAGAGGCCGCTTCCTGCGGTGGGGACGTGGTCTTTTGGGGAGATAGCACACTGCAAGCTGGGACCACTATCACCAGAGTTGGGCAGACACCCTCCCATCTGCTGGGCTTTCCGAATCACAGTTTGTAGCCTCACAACTATGTTTCCTCAGCATATCTGATTACTTATTTCCAGTCATTACAGCAGCATCAAAACGGCAATCCTCCTCCTGTGGTACACCTCGTGCCTCTGCGCCCCGGCAGCCTCAAAGCGTTACGCCAGCGTAAATCACTGTCAGGAAAAGAGCAGCCACTTCCAGCACTCCTGCCCCCTGGCCTCCTCCGTTACCCCAGCCCTGCGGTGTTGAGAAGGCTGCTTCTACTCACAGGTCATCTTTGATCACTGCATAAATTTAAGCCCAGCAAAATGTCTCGAGTAGGTAGTACAGAGAGAAGAGAACCCGCTGCGAGGCCACAGCAGACCCAGGAAGTTAGAGCTGCACAAGCAGGAGAGGGAGTGAAAAAAGAAAGCAAGAGGGGTTATGTCTGACGAGAGGGCTGAGAGCGTGTGTGCGTGGGTGTGCAAGCAAAGCCAAGGAAAAGTACATCTGGACAGGGGCTTCATGACTTCTTGCAGATAACAGTTTCAACCACAAAAGTGTTTTCAAAATGACGAATGCGATGACAGCTCCCAGCCTCACGTCGACTTATACCTAGAAGAGATTCAAAAAAGAGAGTGAAAGGGGAGATAAAATTCAACAAGTATTAATTTACAAGAGCTGCCTCAAGTGGAGGAAGGAAAGCAGATGAGATGCAACCCCCGAACACTGAGACACAGAAACTACACAGCCCATATAGAAAGCAGCAAAATCCTGTCTTCCCTGGAAGAACAGCCATATTACCCAGGCCACCGGCCTTCAGTGATAACCACCATGAGCTAATGGAGCCATATGGAAACGGCTGATGTCAACTGACAGCACCTCAGTGTTGCACTTCTACAGGCAAGAAACTGCATCATCCCCTGTGCCACTTGTTACTGCCAAAGGCCCCTCGGATTTGCAGCCAGAGCCACTCACGTTCTTCAATCAGTTTTAGTCAAGAACAATGAGCATGGCTAACTGAAGTCTTCTGCTCAGTGTACCAATCCATCTTATGTTGACAAAAAGGTCTACAGGACATTCAGATGAGCAGATGGGAGAGGGCAGCGACTCCAGCCAGCACAGCTGGCTGTAGCAGGGGACATCCATCCACCATCTGGGGGGTCCAATGCAAGGGAGCAGCTAACAACGTATGCACCCCAGAGCCACGCGTACTGCAGAAGGCCCAGTCAGAGGCAGGGCAAGGTGGGGCACGCAGCTGACAGGCAGAAACCCTTCCACTGCCTACCGACACCTATCAGCATCTTGCAGCTACACCATCTCCCCAGTACCCGTGGAAGTGCAAACAGGTCAGGGGAGGAAGGCAGGCAGCCGGATTCACCTGAGCCGGATGCACAGCTTGGGCACCACGTGTTTGCCACTGAGCATTCGCATGGAGATGGCGCAGAGGGAGGCAAAACCTGGAAATCTGCGGCTCCCACCAGAAAAGCAGCCAGGCACTACAGCTGTGGTGACTTCGGTACCCACAGGCTCTCAGCACCCTGCAGCTTCCCCAGCGATACAGGTTAACATCTCCAATGAGGCTTTAAATACCCCAGTATATAAAACCAAATACACAGGAGTACTGAAATTAGAGAGTTTTTGTAGCAATGTAGATAAGATGCACATTGCTGATTTTCATGAAATCGCTGCCAGGTGGTCTAAAGATCCCTCTTCACTGCTTTTTCAATATTATTAGGAACCTAATTAATTAAAGGCAATTTGCAGATCTAATCTACTTTGAATAGCTGCCACTGAGGCGGCTGTCTCCATCAGGGAAATTTTCCAAGCAGTTCCCCACAGCACTGCCATTAGTTCAGCCCCAGAAGCTCACATGTAAGTGAACTGCTGGCTCCTACAAGCACTTTTATCAGTGTTTCTATTAGGCTGATGGACAGAGCAATAGAAATATTTGAAATAGTCAGTACCCGTTTGCAGTAGCACTGTTATAGATGTGGGCACAGCTGAATTAGTGGGGAAAACATCTCAAACAGTCTCCCATGGGCTTATACTCCCAGGGAAACCTCCCCTCTGGCCACAGAGAGGGGAGTACGGCGGTAAGCAGCAGATGACGACTGCGCTGCAGTGGGGAGGTGGGTTAGGGACGACCAACGCGACAAGGCTCTTACGTCGCCTCGCGCTCCTCCGCTTCAGCCGGTAAGTCTCCTTGCCGCTGCAGAGGCGGTAGATGAAGGAGCCGAGCTGCTCCATGTCCCGGATGTGCTCCGTCGCAATCATCTCCTCCTGGATTATGTACGTTTGAGGCAGGTATGTCCCTTTCTGAAATGACACCGTTTCCATCAAAATAAAGTACAGTTGTCGCAGCGATGTGACGTCATCTCCCATTCACTAAACTACTAGAAGGCCCAAACTCCCCTTCTGAGGCTGATTTACCTGCTTCCCTGTCCTCACGCTAAACGGCCCGATGCAACGAGCACCCAGACGGGGCAAACCAAACAGACTGGATCCAAAAATCGAATACGCACATGTAGGGGGCAAAGTCATGGTAGGATCACCACTGTTACAGACTAAACCACGTTTCACAGGAGGGAAGGCCAGGCTGGGAGCAGAATGAACCTGTCTGGAAAGGGATCAAGGCTCGACCGACACACCTTGTACAATCAAAAACGTACATTTTACATATGCTTCAAAAGATAACCTTCCCCCCCACCAGCTCTGCTCAGACTCCAACTATTTCACAAGTTCTCCACATTTCCCTCTCCTCCTTCATCCGTTCAGCCCAACCCTGAATACAACAGTCTCCTACCCTGGCACACAGGCATGGGGACTAGAAATGGCCCGTGAGCACCACATTGAGCAATGACACCCTGCTGGGGAGCGCTGAGCAGTCAGGCAAAAGGCAGCATTTTGCACTTCGCAATCACCCCCCCACAAAAGCAGAGTCATTTATGGACCCTTCCCCTTAGTCAAAGAGATAAAAGAATTAACAGACCATGAAAGAGAGATCAGTATAAATACTATTGAGAGAAAAAGAGGCAATAATAGCACATCCACAAGCATGATCTCTGCCTTCCACCGTGGGACTGATTACCTCCATACCAGAGCACCAGGGAACACAGTGGCTTAAGTTCACACCGTGATGCTGGGCTGGCATAACCTATGGTTCAGGGCAACTCTCCCCTCACGCTGGAGAGCTAGTCTATCAGTGGAAGGTCAGACATCGATCCTCTGCGAGGAACCGCAGGGGAGGGCAGGCGCTGTGTGCGGTTTTCAGCATGAGCTATCGCATTAGAGAGTTCATAGGGCTGGGGCTCAGGACTTGCCATATCCTTGGCACGGTGAGAGGCTTCAAGAGAGGAGGACACAACCAACTTGGCTTCTTCAGCCTTTTGGATTTAAATAACTCTGGGAGCTGAAGTAGCCAGTTTACTCTTCCATTGCAGGACTGTGTGACAAGCACAACGTCCTCCAGTCTCTGCAGAGTTTCAAGAAAAATAGAGCTTTAAAGAGGTTGTGCAGGGCTTGATCCAGTCAGGCCTTGAAAACCTCCAAGGATGGAGACTGCCCAACATCTCCAGGCAGCGTTCTTCACTGCTTCACTGTCCTCAAGGTAAAATTTTTTTCCAAACTCAAAAATAAGCTAAACAATTAAAAATATTGTCTCCAAGGTACATATTAAAAACTGCATGGAGAGACTGGACACTCTACACTCTTAAAATCAGACACATAAGGCTACTTTAACTATATTTTTTCCCCTTAGTAATTTAATCTCTGATAAAGACTTTTTTTTTTTTTTTTTTTTTTTTTTTTTTTTTTTTTTTTTTTTTTTTTTTTTTAACTGTGATCTTATTATTCTAGGTGCAACTGGCATTCCCAATTTCACACCTTTTTGGCAGCTCTGTGATCCTGGCTCTTCCATTTTCCTCTGTCCCGAGGACTGGCCACCCGCCACTGCCAGAAGCTGTGGCTGGTCTGGGACAACCTGTAAATAACCGTGTGCTGCGCCGCAGCGGCGCTCCCAGCCCCTTTACCAGATGGTCATAGAGGACGACACTGCGAGGACTGCCGGCAAGCAGAGAGGGAGCGTGACAAGGACTGGAGAGCAGGCGCCTCTCCAAGGGAGCGACCATCAAAGCTCCCTCGGAGGCACAACATTTTGCCTCTCAGCTTAACCCTACAGAGTTCACCACGCTGCATGGCTCAGCAAGCACAATTTAGGAAATTTGAGAATGAATTAGATTTTTTTTTTCTTTTAAACAGACTGTCAAGGACAGCAGTAAGAGATGCTGACTCTCAGTGCTTTGCTTTACCTGCAGGAGACCTTACAGGAGACAGACACGCACCTTCTGTGGTCCTGAAAACCCTTCTCGTTAGGTTTAGCTCAGTGGGTTAGAGAGCATGGTGCTAATAATGCTAAGGCCACGGGTTCAGTTTCTGTATGGGCCCTTGTTTGGGGTTGGACTAGATGATCTCCAGACGTCCCTTCCAGCCTTACCAATTCTATGATTCTATGAAATCTGGCCTTGTTCCTGCTGCTAAGATGAAACAGTGCTCTATTTTAAGAAGGCTGTTTTGGGTCGCTGCAATACACCCGCACAGACTTATGAACTGAAAGGGACTAAAATGCAGGGACTAAACCCAGTTAAGGCCTGCCGAGAGAAAAATTGTTGTTGGACCAGGTGGCGCATTTCAGCCCTCGGTGCAGCGCAGGGAGCAGCACCGAGCAGCACGGCACCTCGTGGGACATCGAGAGCTCCGCAAGCGGCAAACATGTAGCTGCAGTCACAGCACGAGCAAAGTGGGGTAAATATTTTTCCTTTGATTCCTACTATCAGTAAACACCAGAGAGCAGGAATCTGCTGCTTCTCCATGTCACCTTAGCCAGGTTCATCCCTTGTACCAGTGTTAGTGTGCTGCCTGCAAAATTAGCGTTTCAGCTAAAAACCCCGAAGCCATCGGTGAACATGAGGACTCAGCTGTGTCAGGGCCAAGGCTTATTTTACAGACATAGCAGCTTTTGTTTCCCAGGATTTTCTAACTGGCACCCAGGAGCCAATTCAGAGGTATACAAAACCAACACGATGCCAGCGGTACCTTCACGTTGACCAGCAGCTCCCACAGGTTGCGTGGAGGCATCACCATAGTGGTGTTCAGCTCGATGACGTAGCACTTGTCCAGCGTTATGTCGTGGTAAGCTGTCAGGCCCTGCGTCCCAAGCAGAGAAATCAAGGAATTAACCACTTTGCGATGAAACGCTTCCGCGCAGATGTGTGAAAGGAAGCTGAGGGGGGGAACGGGGCAGGGAAGAGGTCTCCTTCTCGAAGCAGGGTGCCTCCCAGACAGCACCCTCAGACTCTCCTGAGATCTCACCGACAGGGCTACCCTTCCTGCCATCAAAAACGTCCTTTGATTCTGTGCTCATCCCCTCTCAAAAGCTCTAGCAAGAGATGCCACAGAGAGAGAAACGGCTGGGGCTGCAGGACTGACGGCGTGCGCGTGCAGCCCCGCGCGCGCCGGGGGGACGGGGCTGCAGAGCCCTGCCCTGCAGCGGTGCAGGGAAGAGAAACGCGGCCCCCACGTCAGGACGGGCACGCTCAGCAGCCTGCAGGCAGACCCCCAAGCCACGGCAAAGCAGCACGGCTCCGAGCACGGCAGCTGGCCGGCACCCGCGAGGCCTTTGGCTCCAGCTGGCCCTCCAAGCCTCGCAGAGTTCACAAAGCTGCTCTTCGGATTACCCAAAAGCAAACCGGAAAGACCTGCCAGTATTCCTGGAGACAGAAATAGCACCAACATGCTAAAAAGCTAAAATTGCCGTGCTATCAAGCACACTGCCGCCTCCCAGTGTCTGCCAGGCGAGGAAGCACGTGCACTGGGCTGAAGGCTGGTTATTAACTGCCTCTCCCACTGCTGCATTAGCTGCTTGGGGAGCAGAGCCTCCACGACGAGCAGCCAGTGCACCAGTCCTTCGGCATTTCTAAGCTCGTAGGGACCTGCCTCACACTCAAGTGTTAAATGGCCAAAAGAAAAATTCAGGGAAGACTGTAAATCGCTTTAAGCAACAAATCCGTCCAAGGGACTCACTACCGAGACATAACAAGGAAGGCAAGCAGGTTGGGAAGGAGGACGCTCATTAATACGACCAGTGGAGACCGACGTGACATTAGTGACTGCACCACACGAGTGCCACCATGCCGGCACACCCCAGCTCTTGCCCTCCTCCTCCGCCCTGTGCTACCCATGCCACGGAGGCGGCCAGAGATATTCTTACTCGCTGGAAGTCATGGATGATATCTGCAGGGTCACTTCCTCCAAACTGGGGTACAGGCACATTAATTTGCTCGTAGTTCTCCTCAAGGTAAATCTTGACGTCTTCATGCAACTCCAGCTGCCCTTTAAACGGTGAGTACAGGGAGTCCTCGTAGAGGACGCCGCAGTGGAACATGCTCTCGCGGGGAAGCTGTGGGGACAAGACCGAAGGGCAGACACCACACATATACATCCTCGCTTCCCATTAGCAGCCACCGCAAACACTGAGAGAAGGCTAAACACACCATTTGAGGCATAGACACCTGGGAATGTTTCAGTCATTCCATCATCTAGAAAATATTTGTGATGAAAGTGGGGCAAAAACCCCCTGTGACATGTCCCAGACCTCTGCATCCTCTCCAAGCAGCACTGTCTCCCTTCTCACTAGCCAGATCCAAATGGATTAAATTCCCTGTGGGATTCCACAAGGGGTAATTCAAAAAGGCAGACTGCCAGTCTTAAATTTTTTATCTGGGTTATCCACATCCCTCCATAGATAATTTCCAGCAATCACACTTTTCTACATAGGGCATATAAGCTCGTGGTGAGCAAAGCACCATTTCTAAGCACACCTGTAGCACGTACATTGCAAAGTCACCAAAACCAAGAGTAACTTTGCCTCACTACAGTACCAGAGCTTCTCTCACCAGTGGCCCGGGAGCACAGGCTACAGGCCAGAGAGGCAGCACAGGGCAAGGGATGAAATCTGGTCACTAGATCACAGGTAGCCTTTGCAGACCTGGAACATAAAG
Source organism: Rhea americana (assembly GCF_003343005.1). Classification (NCBI taxonomy): domain Eukaryota; kingdom Metazoa; phylum Chordata; class Aves; order Rheiformes; family Rheidae; genus Rhea; species Rhea americana. The sequence goes on from NW_028185483.1 coordinate 102,623, forward strand.
GCTCTGGAGCCCTGGTCCCCAAAGCACCTCTGTGCACATGTGTCATTGGATATAAGCTGTGTTTTGGTATCACAGGCAGCCAGAGAGGCTGAGACTAGGAGGCCCCAAACAGACCAGCCGCTGCTTTCAAGTGCCACACTACGTGCTTGCCCATCACCTTTTCCTCGACCACAGCCGACACCAAGGGCTGTCCACTAACCTACCAACAACCCACCCTAAGCATCAGGGTGCTGCCACCTCTTCATAAACAAGTGTCTCCATCAAAGGCACAGCAAAAGGGCCCATCACATGGAAATTCAGGGACAGGGGGAAGGAGATGAACAATTCTACATTTGTCTTAAGCGGTTTGTCTTAAAGGTGGATTATAAATAACCGTCAGTTATGAAGAATTTACAGATCTGAAAAGAAAGATTGCAAATTAATTTCATAGCAAGAAGATTTATGAAGCAAGGTAGCCCATAAAACAAGACTGTAGTGCAGAGCGGGTAAGTGCTGGCTACAGAAACCCTGGCAGTCAGACCAAGCCCAGCTTGCCGAGCCGGGCGAGCTCATTCACCAACAGCTGCAACGTGGCAGGACGAGGCTTAAAGCGATGCTCTGTGGTTCCTTGGCTAACCACTCAGCAAGCCACAAAGCTCAACAGTTTCCTACCTAAAGAAGCAGCTCTACCTTGTCTCATTCCTAATGTTTTGACCCATTGCTACTTAAATTCACAATGCTGCTAGGCTAGGCTTTCCAAAGACTGCTTTGGAGAAGAGGTGCTGAATTTAACTGAGGTTGAGAGCCCACCTTCTGTAGTATCTGACCTGATTTTCTGAATCTATTCTCCATTTGCTTTATTCATAGCGATATTTATTTTTGCTATGCCTAGGGTTTTGCTGTGGTAGGGCTTAAAAAAATTGCAAAAAGATGCTGTCTTGCCTGTACCTCCCTGCGCTCTCCAAGTTTTTCTCTCCCCCCACAAAAAGCCACTCTTTGAAACTGGTTTAGAGTTAACAGTAGTAAGGTTGTGTTTACAAGGAAAAATTGGCAGGATATTTTTATGAAGTTATAAACAAAAAGGGAGGGAAGAGGAGAATTTCTGTGAGGCCCTTCCGAGCAGTCGGTGGAGGTGAGCCTGAGCCGACCGCCTCAGGCATGCCCCACTTCTCAGAGCGCTGCAGGGCCTGGAAGTGCCAAACTACCACAGTACAAAGCAGCAAGTAGCACCTCCTCTTTTAAAGGCTGGAACAGTTTGGCTGCTCCAGTTCGAAGAGCCAGCAGTCCTTCCAGATGCTGCCATACCTGGGCGACGAAGAAGTATCTGTACACATACATCGACGCGAAGACCAAGCCAAGGAGCAGCACGAGGAGGCCCATGGTCAGGTAGCACACCCCGCTGAGCGATGACCGCCGGCCCTGCACCGCCAGAGGCGGCTCCTCCTGACACACAAGAACAGAGCATCAGTCACCTAAGTCTATAGACAACACATTACTCAAAGCGTATACATGTGTGTGTGGTGTGCCAGTGGAGAACACAGACCATGGTCCTGCAAGGTGACCTCCCGTGTGACAGCTCCTTCTGGCAAAGATAGTAAAACACTTTTATGCACTTCGCCCTCCCACTACCTCCTCTCTGTGTGTGTGTGTGTGTACATATATACATATACATATGAAATATGAGAGTGCATATATGTGCATGCTTGTCCATGTACATATGCAAATATATGCATACCACCGTTGCTGCATTTCTCAGGGGAAATTTTTGAGGTGGGAATTACCGGATTCAGATAGGGCCGTATCAGCCACGGTGAATGACTGAGTGAGTCCACCCAAAGAGCTACATCGTCTGCCTTAACTTTACTTTCAAGCTCCAGACTGCTGCATACCTTCCACGACCATGCAGGATGGTCACAGCGTCACAGGAAAATAAATCTGCCTCTTTTAGAGTGTTGCCCACTGGGTAGGAGTCAGATCACCTAACAACTTCCCCCCCAAAAGAGAGGCCTGGAGAAGACAGCTTACTTCTTAGGGGTCAGTTATCCTTGCCTACACTCTTATCTTTGCAACCAAAATAACCCTCCAAAACATGAAGCACGAAGATGTAAGGCCTTTCGGAAGCCGGTGAAAGAAACAGGTTCAGAGAAACTCCCATTTCCAGGCAGAAAATTCAAAACTACCCTCGGCTACGTTGGTGGACGGGGCGATGGCCCAGCAACAACAGCTGCAGGGCCACCATACGCTTGGCAGCAGGAGCTCAAGCACCTGCTTAAACAGTCGGTCCCTTGGTGGCCAGCTAGGGAATGTTACAAGCAGAAAAACCTGATCTGTAAGAAAACCACCACCTCTCATTCCTAGGATCTACCACTTTTTCTCACCCACAACACCAGCAATGGAAGAGGGGCTTCTGCAGAGTAACAAGGCCAAAGTCCCCCTCGCCCCACGCACAGCTGCAGCTCACACGCAGTGTAAATCACGCTGCAAACAAAACGCCATCATAGAAGACCAACACCTGCAGAGACCAAAGTGCTCTAGGAGAGCTTCTGTCCCAGAACCCTTCCAGGAGAAATCAAACTTTATTTCTTTCACCTTGATCCCAGCTTTCATAAGACTTGCAGCACCTCAATCCCTTGCCAGCTCCCTACACCAAAGCATCAGTGCTTAATCAATGCTTGGCTGCTCTTCCTGTAAATAAGGGCATGAGAAAGCAGAAGAATATCACTATTTTAAGTTCACTTTCTCTCTTTCTTTGCCTTCCCTTCACAGATGAGGGCCAGCAACTATGACAGACCACACACACACACACACACACACACACACACACAATCACATTCATAAAGAACGTTTAAGGCTCTCTGACCAGAGCTGCTGGGATGGGAAAGTCATGCTGTACATCAAGTGCTCCACAACCCAGATTTCCCCAGACAGTTGTCAGCAGAGAAGCAGTGCAGACACCGGAGGCAAAAGGGAAAGGAAAGCTCCTGCTGCTAACACTGAGGCCAGGCTGAGAAAATGCTTAATGTTCACCAAGGGGGTTACACCCCGAAGATGCCAGATTCCCCTGCGGATAACGCACTGCTCGCTTCCTCGGCAGACTGCAAGTGCTAGCTCCACGAGGAGGTTTAGGGATGGGGCTCAGAAGGACCTAGCAACTCAAAAAATATACTCCCGCTAAAAAGGAAAACTTGGTTTGAAGAAGAGAAAAGGGCTAATAAGCCCTTACTGGTTTGTTGTTTGCAAGAGCAGGTCCATGCTCTTTGCATAGCTGAAGACACAGTGAGGCATCTCGCCCCTCACTGCAAATGCAGACGAGTTTGGCTCTCTGCAAAGCGTTCCTGACTTGGGGAGAAACGTCCAAGTTTTGCATTTTGGGAAGAGGCAAGGGAAGCTAAGCAGAACTTTGTTCTGGGAGAAGCCAGTAAAGGCCACAAAAAAAAATGAATAAATCTCCTCAATTTCTAAGGGGCGGGGGGGAAGGAAAACTCAACAGGAACCATTCTGCTGGAATGGAGATGAAGGTGCCGAGATTATAAGTGCCGTCAGCCAGGCTAAGGGGAACAACTAACCGATTGCAATACTGAGAAGATGTGGAAGGAACAACTTGCTTTAACAGCACTTCACTCAGGACAAGTAACCTTCACCAGGTTGGAAAAATCCATGAAGCTTCTTCTAGAACTTATTACCTTGCTCCTGTTGTGACACACATCCTTCCCAACAGGACGGCCACTTCTGATTTCCATCTGTTCTTGCCTGGCTCCCTTTTAGGAAAGCAGTTTTCCCTTAACTTAAGCTTATTATAAAGAGAAGCAGGCCAAGCCAGCAGCTGGATGCAGGACAAGCATAGGATGAAGCAGGATGCCAAGGGCAAACACAACAACCCACCGCATGCAGGCTGCCCTGCAGATTTTGAGGCTCTGGCAATGTCGCCATCCTTCCTCTATTTCTGCCACGGAGAAAAGGAGGAGAACCAGCAGCCCAGTTCTCCTGGAAAGATGATTATGCCTTTCAGCCATTCCTTCGCATTGAGGATAAAAATCAAAATATTAATCGACAGCCACGAGCAAACTGAGCAGCTTTTTGCCAGAGGGAGCGGGTCCACGCATCCCTGCGGGGAGGGAGCAAAGGCAGCCCAGGGAACTTGGCCAAGCTTCCCGCTGCCGCAGTCTCAGGTGGGAAGATCCTGCCACATCCTTTCCTGCCTCCACGTTTCTTGGCATTGCCCTCGCTGTGATGGCAGCTCCTTCAGCACCGTAAATGCTTCGTGCCACCGGTGAGAGGCAGCGGTGGCCCTGGCACACAGTCCTGACCAGCTAGCCACAGTGACTCGGCTGCACCTGGAGGACATCCGACCGCGCTGGGTTCCTCTTCAAGAGGCAGCCGAGCAAGGCCGAGCCAGGGGCAGCTGGCCGAGCAGCTCACAGGCGGGAAGTTTCAGTGCCAGACTGGCCGTTGGCAAACCCTGGCACAGCACCCAGTTCCCTCAGCCGCCGTGGGGATCCCTGATATTGCTTAGGAAGGCCGTACAGGCTTACGGAAAGTAGACATTTGGTTCAATCCTCCCTTCCTCACCAACCTCAGGCTGAAGACGACAAACACAAGTGAGGAAATCCATGGCGTTATGTCACGCCTTGCTCTCTCCCGGACAATACACCACGTTAGCAGAGACGGGCTCAGCTCCGTCCCTGTTCACGCGCTCGTTTCAGCTTCTGAGCCGCCCTGTCCGCTTCGCTTTGCCAGCTGCTGCCAGGCGATCCAAACGGATCCAAGTGGAGTAACCGCTCCTCCAGAAAAAGAGCTAAGAGCATTCAGCTTTTCCGAGTTTATTGGTTTTCAGTAGTCCGTTTCCACCACGATGACATATAATTGCACAGAGAAATGTCACATTCATTTCTCTCAAAATCTGCCGCTTGCTGCTCGCTCTGGGATTCGAGCCATTCTCCTTTCACGTCTGCATAACTTGCAGTGAGCGTAAAATAAGCACACATATTCATATCAATATTCAAATAAGTCAAAAGCCAGATTTGCTTGTACATGTCTAGCTGGTTAACAGATGCATTTGTCGAGTTCTACATGAAGCATTTTCTTTACGAAAATACGAATTACGTATTTTCATTTATGTATTACGAAATAGGCTGATATGCAATCTTTCACTTTAGATCTAGCAGGGCCTGATGAACAGAGGCCACAGCTTGGCAAGTGTCTAAATATACACCTCCAACAAGAAGCTTGCAGAAACTAAAAATAACAGATGTGATTCTGATGACCGACAAGTGAGGAGAGAAATACGATACAGGCTAAACACTCAGCAAGACACAGTTTTGAGGGGAACACTACCCAATAGGCAGAAACACAGTGATGGAAAGTCATCCATCTCTAGGAAGCTGCTCGTTACTCCAAGGAAGAGCGTGAGCTCTCACAGAGGAAGGTGCACTCAGTAATTACTGCCGCACCACGGGCAACTACAGCTTCCTCAAAGGGAGCAGGCTCCAAATCTAAGACCCAGGACCAGAGCAATTGCCAACCTCTAGCTCTGGAGATGAGAGACTGCACAGGAAAAGGGCAGATGCATCAAGACAGGCAGGGGAGTAGATGAACTATTACAAGAAGGCAGCTCACTCCTGAGTCCACTCAAGCATCTCGCACCTTCCAAGAAATCTCCCCTGCTAGACGAGGAAGAATGAGTCCTGGTCCCAAAAGCAGCTGAGCTTTGAGGTAGAAAAGGAGTGAAATCAGGAGAAATACCAAGTGACACTAAGCAGGGAATGATGTAATGATGTCCTGGCTATTGCCTCGGGAAGACTCATAAGGGCCAACACTTCGCGCTGGCAAGAAAAGGTCTATAAGCAAGCTGGGTCCCTGCAACAGAACGGGACCACCATCCCACACTGCCAAGCATTTCTAAGGCTTTAGAAAAGGGGGGAAAAAAGTGTGCATGTACATATTTACACACACACACACACATATATATAATATACAGTGGATAGGACATACAGTTTCCAAGGCAACCGCACTTCCAGCACACAGGACCTGAGCAGTGCCTGCGCAGGGCCATGCAGCAGCATTTCCACAGGAACACAGCGGCTGGCTTTTGGACTCAAAAGATGCCCAGAATCCAAAAAATAAAGGCTGTAATAAAGAGATTATCACAGCCAAAGGCAAAAAGGTTGCAATAAGTGAACCTTATCACATCTTTGAACGATGCTGCCACATGTGACTAGCAACAAAGCCACCAGCCCAGGAAGCCACCTCACAGTGCTGGTCTCTGACACCTTAAAACACTTCTTTGACCTGCACCAAAAATGTTCAAGACACCAAGGAACTGAGGCAAGGAAATGTCGTCAGCTTTCAACCTGCTTTTAGCATAGCTGAGCCTTGTTTCTCAGCCTGGTGAAGTAAAAAGTGACAGCTACTGCCGGGTCTACAAAACCACCCTGCCTTAGTCCACTCTCAGGCATCACTAAGAAAGCCACCCACAAGCCTGGGTGCCTGTTGTACCGTCACGGCTTCTCCCCACGCTCCAGTTACTTGCACTCACGGGAGAATGCAACAGTGCTTTGGGGCTCAGTGCGCTCAGGAGATGGCTCTGGGGAAAGACTCGAAAGGGCTAGTTTTATCCATGTGCCCAGGCGTGTCCCCAGCTGTGAAAAAGTCTAGGGCTCCACACTAAGAAACCTAAAATACAGGACATCCTGCCAAAGCAGTGAGCTGTCACATGGCAGGACAGCAGGACCAAGCACTCGGGAAAGAGCTGGACACACTTCCATCAACTCACCAAACACTCATCTGTTCCCAGACCCAAACCGGACGATTACTCCAATACACAAGAGAGCAGGGAAGCCTGGGAACCAGTCAAGAGGGCTAGCATCCAATTTTACAAAAGGAGCAAAGATCACAAGCTGTCTCATCACATCTGAAAGCAGAAAACAGGACAGGGAGAAGTCCTGCACACACAGAAAGCTTCACACTACACCACACCAAGCAAATGCTGATGGAGCAAAGGCAGAGGGCATCATCTGGGATAATCAAGACCAAATTAGCCATTCTGGCTGTCCCCAAGGGCCAGGCAAGCTCTGCTGAGCCGGCTGTGACAAACTAAGCCCTTGCCACCCCTAGTGCCCACCTCGCTCTTCCATGAGAGGTGACAGACCCCCGGACAGGCAGCAGCACGTGGCTGCACCCGCGACGCGCAGGATCAGGAATAGCTGAGGTACAGGCACGTGCTGCCTTCACGGCTCTGCTGATGGCAGAGGGGAATTAGTGCCTTGAATCAGCGCAGTTTGCTCAAAGACGAAGGAGCAGAGTCCAGAGCTTCCCCAAGCTCAACCTGAGGCACCTGAGCAAGAAACCAGATTTTCAAGCCATGACATTTGCTGCTCCCTACAAATCAGGGCTTACACAGTGTCACGCTGCAAAATGAAATCACTGCTCCCTTTCAGAAATGTTGACAGTGATTATCTCTACTTCTCCTACAGCAGCATCTCAACGCCGTGACAGAGTCAACCTTATGCTTGAAAATTCACCACCTAAAGAAACAGCGTCTGGTTTAATATCAGCAAGAGAGAGGCCATGCCAACTCTCCTCGGTGTTATTGTTCAAACTGGCTTGGAAGGTAGGCATGGCAACAAGGAAGGAAACTCTGCAAATTAAATTCAGAGGGAGTGATTAAAAAATAATAATAATAACCAAAACAATCCTCCTCCCCAAACCCTACCATCTTGTACTTCCCCAAACTCTAACAGCACTAGCATTACAAAAATGCCCAGGATCCCACACATCACCCAGGCATCAAACACCAGTCCAGAAGGTAGAACATCTTTTCCATCTCCTGTAAACCCAAAGGCTCAGTAGCACAAAAACAGACTGCAAAAACGCACACAAGGACAAGTCATCCTCCTCGCAAGCTCAGGTTCTCCAGCTCTGTAATCGGTTTCCTGTACAAACCTGTACAGGAGCTTCCCTTAGCAGAGTAGCAAGGCGCCGTAACTACCAGCCCATCTCTGCCCTGAACAGTCATGGGAACAGCACGGCGCAAGGCCAGATCAGAAAGCTGGCGTCCTGCTTATCGCAGGGACAGACTCCTCCTAGCAGATAAAGGAGTCCCTGTCCCATGGAGAGGGCCCGCAGCGTTACAGCATTAAGACGTTCAGCATACACAAGTAAGCTTCTGCCTCTCACATCTGGTTCGTTCACTTTAAAAACTGTTGTCTTTTAAAGACATTTCCTGGTTATTAGTGCTTCTGTGCATCACCAGCACTCAAGGCAGGCATGCAACTTGTTCGTTTACACGTAAACAACACCTACATGCAAATCAACTACCAAACCACAGAATTGCTGGAGTTGGCAGGGACCTCTGGAGATCATCTGCTCCAGCCTCCTTGCTCAAGTAGGTCAGCTAGAGCAGGTCACCCAGGACTGTCAAGTTGGGTTTTGAATATCTCCAAGGACAGAGACTCCACAACATCTCTGAGCAACCTGTTCCAGCGCTCTGTCACTCTCACAGTGAAGTGTTTTCTTATGTTCAAGTGGAACTTGCTGTGTTTCAGTGCCTATTGCCTCTAGTCCTGTCACCGGAGACCACCCTCCCATCAGGTATTTATACAGATTAATAAGCCCCCCCTCAAGACTTCTCCTCTCCAGGCTGAACAGGTCCATGTCCCTCTTGCATTTGGGAGCCAGCACTGGATCTAGCACTCCAGATGAGGTCTCACCAGGGCCGAGTAGAGGGGAAGGATCTTCTCCCTCAACCTGCTGGCAATGCTCTTCCTAATGCAGCCCAGGATACCACTGGCCTTCTTTGCCACAAGGGCACACTGCTAGGCCATATTCAACTTGTTGAAAGCTGGGTTGGCTTAGGATCCCCTCCAGCTTTTGAAGAATATTCACCTTTAGAAAGTTCAAGATTTCCTTTCTCCAGCTTTTTTATCTGCATCTTTTTGCTGAAAGAGCACTCTGTTTCCAAACTCAGTAGCATTTAACACCACTGCTAGAAATAGTAACTCTCTCCCTTAAGCTGCTCCTCCACTTTTAGCCAGATCCTTTGTCACGTTCAGCTGGAATGTCAAATATTAACACCTGGAGTCCAGCGCTTCGTATAAGCAGAAACTCAAGTCTAGCATTTCACTGGAATGAGTCCTACAAGGGACAGGCTCTCCAGCAATGCTTCTGCAATTCAGTCCTTTTCCTCCCCTTCCAAGACATCCTGACATCACAGAAAACTAGTAACGATGTTTGTTTTTAAGCTGATGACCCCTGTAGGTCACAAAAGAAGTCAGTTCAGCCTAGGTGGACATAGGAGGGTTGAGAAAAGGCCAGGAAAAATCCTGTGATATGGGAGTCAGCTTCCTGAAAGCAAAATCTACTGTGTTCAGATCTTCAAATTAAGATCTCAACATGCTGAAAACACCCATGCCTCAGAAGCATCAACCTATCCCACATCCAAAGGGCAGCAGAGAGCTGCGTGTGGACTGTAGGAGCTGCTACGCCCGTACCTACTGCAGAGCCAACATCACGGACGCTCAAAGCCCTGGCCAGAGCAGTGCTTTTCTGGAGCATCATTGCTCACAACATCCCAGTACTTTCCATACAGCTGGGAAGGCCAGAAGAAGCAGAGCAGCATGAAATGTTGTGCTCATGCTTGCTGTCACCTGCAAGGGAAACCCACGTCACCAAGGAAACGAAGGAGGCTGGCAAAATGGCGAGGCTGGTGCAAAGGAAAATCAAAGCTGCTGGATTTTCTGAGGGGGAGAGCACATCCTGGGCACAAAACAAGCAATCCTGTGGCTCCTCTCTGCAGAGATGGAAAGGTCGTGGGGTTCCAGCCATGGGCAGCAAACACGTCATTACGAGATGCATTTGCTGCATCTCAGACTAACAGGAAGGGTGTGATCCAAAGCCCCGAGAAAGGAGGAGTCTTGTGGAGTTCCAGGGCAGCGGGATGCGATGAAGGGCATGCAAACAAGGCCTGACAGCACTGAAAGCAGCAGCAAGACACCAGTCACACTTGCCGGACATCTCTGGGTGCACGCTGGAGAGTTCTTCACAGCCCTTGTGCCTTTAACCCACTGCCAAGGCTGTTACTGGGCTTGCTGGAATCTACAGCTATGGCTATCTGTAGGTACAGCTCGAGTCCTCCCCAGCTCCCCACCCGTGCACGAAGCACGGCACCCTCACCAGTTACATCCAGCAGCCAAGGCCCTGAGCAGAAGCCATCTTCTCCCAGATGCCCATCGTTCTGGGAAGCAGAAGACAAATACAATCATGCATGCCATTCTCAGAACAGTCTTTTCCAGACACATCAGGACAAGTTGTGCTTCCTGCTTCTCTTCAAAAAGGTTTAGGGGCAAGCGAGTTTCCCAATGCACACACCATTTTCCCATGCGCAGCAACCTGTCCTGGATGTTCGCAGACACCCAACGTGGCACCCAGGCTGTGCCAGAGCGTTCGCCGTGCGACGTGTTTCACCTCTGGTCAGCAGAGATGAGTGTTTAGCAGAGATCTTGACAAGGAGAGCCGAGTAGTTCATCTTCATTACACAGAAAGTGAGGAAGACCAGCGATGACTTTCCCCCCCTATTCTTGCTAAGGTAACCCTTAGGAAGCAGAAGATTTTAATTAAAATCCCTTCTCCTACAGATCCTGTATGATCTCTGCAGAATATTTAATTACTAATGTTAGAGGGGTTTACAAGAAAGTAACCAAAAAAAAAAAAAAAAAAAAAAAAAAAAAAAAAAAAAAAAAAAAAAAAAAAAAAAAAAAAAAAAAAAAAACCCAAACTAAATTTGGATTGGAGAGCTATCACCATCTGAGTTTTACCTGTTCTTGTAGATTTAACAAACAAGTAGTATATCTCCCAGGGCTGTTAAAGACATATGCATACAGATTTATTTCCATTTCAGACTATAAACCAGGAGTTCAATTAAAACTCACTGAATTCTATTTTACTTCTGAAAATATTTTCCAACAAGTACAAAAAAATATTTTGCTGACTGCATAACCTCAATCTGTCTTCTACTCAAGGCTGCTACATTCTCCCACCTTCTTCTTTCTAATGACAACAAGATTGCTTTTATTACAAGACCTTAAAATGTTGAAATTGCCTCAAAATTACATGGATGTTCTGATTGTTTCAATTGCTTATTCTTGCTAACTCAAATCGAGCTGCACAGCAGAGAAACACAAGGTACCTCACATAGAGGCTTGTGTCAGGTCTCTTCATCTACCACTTTTTGGGACACATTAGTATCACACGTCCTCCCGCCTGCCACATCACTGTGCTTACTGAGCACCTGCCAAAACTCGCAGGCTGCAGAAGCCCCAGTTGAATCATTTCCTGGCTCTGGGATTGAAGTTCAGAAATCAAAAGGGCCAAGAATGCTGAGCATCTTGTTTGCATGCACTTTCAAAGTCATTTTGCTGCAAGGCAGCTAGAGCAAGACACATGCAGACAGGAATCACTGGCAGCACCAAGAGCGTACTGCAAGACAGCCCAGATGCTGAAAGATCAACCACACAAGCTTGACGTTTTATGAAGGCACACGCTCGCCTGGCCCAGTGAAGCACAAACTACACCCAGGAGACTGTTGCCAAAGAATCTAGTGTCCCAAATATCCCAAAAAATAACTCTGGACATATCACCTTCTCATCAGTAGATGTGGTCCCTGAATAATGGCATGTCTCACTGACTCACTGCAACCTGCTCCTGCCGTTTTGTTACAGGTCTTACACTGATCTGCTTCCATGTCCACCTGCTGAACTTAAGAAACTGCTGAAGAGGTTGTCTGAAATTCCTATTTTTAACTTCCTTTATAGACTATGTGGACTTCAAAGAACAGCACAGTGCTCCCCAGAGTCAGAAAAACACCCCAGGCAATGAAAGGAGTCCAAAAAACATTATTTGCTATTCAAGCCAATTTCATTCATCTGGCAGGACCTGAATCAGAATGATTTTGATTGCTGGAGTCCGGTAAAATTAATGATGGAAATAAATTTGTTACTTTTTTTTTTTTTATGTCCTGTTCTCACCAAGCTCATGAGAAGGAGCCAGATCCTGCCTGAGCTGTGTAGGATCAGCAGAATGAACGAGTTTCCAGTTGCAGAAAGCTGCTTTTATGGCAGCATGGGCCAGAAGTCCAGCGCGATAGTTAACTTTCAGACTGCCTTCTCAGGGCTCGACCTCAAAGGTGGGAAGAATCCAACCACCTTCTTTTGCTCATAACTACAGAAGGTGAAAGTCTGGAAATCACTGAGGAATCACAGTTGGCCGCGTTCCCATTATAGGTTCCTGTACAGTTTCTAGAGAGTTGGATTAATAGATGCAATAACGATACATGGAGTACATTCAGACCTCATTTAATAGAGTTAGAAGCGATCAGTGCCTGATGCTAGAGATCATTACGATATAAACAACTCCTTGAGCTCTCTGTAAAACTGAGCAGTCTACTAAAGCACCTACTGCAGAGTAACGCCGGAGAGGCGATTCCCACCCGCTCGGTAAGGCAGGAGAAGGTAAGGAAGGATGCTCAGCAGCGAAGAACACAGAGACGCTGTTTAAATCTCGTGCTCAGGTACAGAAGCATTTTAACAAGATGGATCCGATTCTGTGGGTCAGCACATCCACGGGCAAAGCTCTCCCGCTGCCTAATGCTGTGTTTACGGCAGCGGGTCTGTCCTTACGGAAGGACTTGTGAGCCGGGGCTCACCGGCAGGTGAGGCCTGGGGAGCCCCCAACTCCTCGCCAAACGCGACAGCGCTGGTTTTTCCCTTTTGGGAGCGATTCCTCCCTCCGGGCGAGGGGCGCCAGCCACAGGGCCGCGGGTAATGCACTCTGCATGGCCAGGGGAGGTCTGGTCGGGGCTTGCAGCACCAGCCCCGGCCCGGGCCCCCCTCCAGACCTACCAGGGTTGCCCTACCGCTTTCGTGCGCTTCGCGCCTGGCAGGATCCCAATCTCTGCAGGCAAAACCAGCCGTTTCCTCCTTGGGTACCCGTCCCCTGAAGTACAGTACAGCAAATTCAACCCGAGAGGGTCAGCCCCCATCTCGAAAACTGCTGAGAGGACCGTGCCGCGCTCTTAGCTCTCATCCTTACCGCTGGCTCCTTCCCCTTACTTCGAGCCTCATTCCTGGCAGCCTGGTTCCTCTTTTCTGAGATGCTGTGATTTTAAAGTCACCTACGAATGCCAAACGCCAAGTTACAGCCCCCGGCGGACTCCTAACGCCGCGGCTACCCCGCGCCCTCCCCTCCCCGCTGCTCCGGACGCTGAGCTCCGCCGGCCGGGCGCTAGCACCGATGGGTTCCCACGCTTCCACCCGCGCCGGCGAGGACACCGCCGGCTCCCGCAGCCCGCGGCGCCCCCGCACTCACGGCCGCCGCCGCCGCCCCA
>NW_028185483.1:116134-180058 GCF_003343005.1 Rhea americana
GCCCGGGGCGGAGCCGCCGCCGCCGCCGCCCCTGCGGCCCGGGGCGGGACGTGCGCGCAGCCCGAAGGTGCGGGCGCCGAAAGCCGGGGAGCGACGCAAATAAAAGGGGGAAAAAAAAAGGAAAAAAAGATTGCAGGTTTCTCCCACGCAGGAGCGCGGGGGGGACCCCGAGGGGCCACAGGCCGCCCCCTGCCACGGGCTCCGCCACGCAGGGACGCCCAAGGAACGGCGGAGCGGGGGCACACGGAGGGGAGGCCATGCCGGGGGAGCGGGGGGAAACCCAGCCGCAGCTCCTTACGGGGCCAGAGGCAGCAGCCGCGGAGGACGCAAGAGGATGGAGGTGGCCGCTCCGCCCGGGCCAGCCCTGGGCAGCACAGCAGCAGGCGGATCATCTCCCTCGTGGGGACGGGGATCTAGAAAACGCCTTTCCTGACAAAAGCGGGAGCGTGGCACGCAGCAGAGGAGGCGGGAGAGGGCCGCAGAGATGCTCTTGTGCCACGGATGCTGGTTTTGTGCCACTTGACTCCAGGTTTGGGACCAAGGCTGCCGGTGGGCTGGAGCATCGCCCGAGCGCAGCAGCGCTGCTCACTACCTGCCCGTACGCAGGATTCGCCAAGGCACCTGCACAGCAAGGAGTAAAGATCGCACACTGGCAGTCTTGGAAAGGTAGGAAAAGGAGGAAAAACATCAGCAAAACCTTCCCTTTCACCTCTGCTGCGAGAGCAGCAAACTGTCAGCAGTGAAACATGGCAATACGCTAACATCGATTTGGGCCCCCTAAACATACTATTTATTTATTACAAAGCTGTTAGGAACATTTTCTTTCGATCCAGAAGGATTCATTACGTGACTGACCGGTTTACGTCACGTTACGAACTAACCCATTGATAAATTAGTGCTAAATTTTATTTGCAAAAGGCATCTTTGGCAGCGATTCAAAGTCGCGTCACCACAGCAATGTCTCGCAGCGCTGACTTACGTTGGTTGCTTCTCAGAGCCACTAAATCCTCCAGCACTTCGGTGTGTGGGTCAAAGTTACATCAGCGCTGCCAGTCTTATCTCACATGCAAACACGGGGCAGCCCTTCCAAAACGGCCACAGATTTTAGGGGAGCAAACTGAGATGCCACCGTCCCGATTTTCTGCCATCAGGAGCACTTACCAGATCCAGACACCTCCGATTCAAGTCTGCGGGGCTCATGGGAAGAGCCTGCACGCTCAGGAAAGCGAAGACGCTCCGGTAATACCCGGGTTACTCGTGAGAAATGAGCACGAGGCCCCCGACGTTCATCGGAGGGCCTGGCGGAACTACTCTCGATTTTCGCAGAGGCAAGCCAAAGGAAAGGCAGCACCGCAGCAGGCCAAGGTAGCACCAGCGCACGGGGAGGCAGTGAGGACACCTCTTCCCTTTTCATGCAAATCAGGTGCTGGCCAGAGCCAAATACCGAATCAGTCTGGATCTTCTCTGGAGTAAAACAATTAATTTCCTGTTTCAAATGGAAAGCAGCATTGATCAAATGCAGCTGCGCATGTCAGGGGACATCACTGTTTTCGGCTGGGACGCGGTAGCTTGTTCAGATCAGTCTTGCTGTTCTCCACCAGGAAGGCCCCTCTGAAGCCCCACTGTCCTACCTGGCTGCTGGTGCTGCTGCTGGTGCCGAGGCACCACTTAATGTCACCCAGCAAAGCATGAAGCAGCCCCTAGGCAGGTCAGGAGCTGCCGATGTTAACACGCACTTAAAAAACCCAAATAAACAAAAAAGAAAACCCAAAAGCACCACACACTTCTGCAATTCCGTTAATGGAAATGTACAACAATCTACCAGTTTGCAGCGTTTGTGAATACAGCTGGAATATTTGCATCATTTTTACTGTACCACAGAAAAATTTGCAGTATTGGTGGAAGAGGCAAGTTATTCTCAGAGTAGCAGATTAAAAACAAAGTGGCAAAGAATCCCAAAATGCATTTTTTTAAAAAAATTTATAGAAAAGCATCCAGAAGATTATAAAATGGATCATGTTACAAATCTAAAATTGTAATCTCCATTCCTTATTTAAAGGTTTAAAGTGTAATATCAGTGACAGCCATGTCGTTCTGAAACATGTCTTGATTTCAATTATATATCTGGATGAATGGTTTCCTTTCAAAGTATTAAGAAAAATCACGATAGTCTTCATATGCCAAGTTTCAGACTAAAATAATTTTTCAGTAAGAAATGTCCTCCAGCTATAGGCCCTTTCGTTTGAGGCTGAGAGGATAAACTCTGAGACAAATTTACAGTCTCTCACTAGCACAGCTTAAAACATACGTCTCTTTCCTTGAAGCGGAAAAGTGACATGCTGCATATGAAAGACGTTTCTCAAATCTACTGTCTTTTCTATTTTTAAGCAAACAGGTTTCAGTTTAAAACTGCCACCTTACTGACATTATTAAAACCACCCGCTATTTTATTAGACCTCAATAACAAAGTTTCTCTCTGTTGCAAGTAATTAAGTCGAATCCCAGTAACAATTTATTTGACTGATCTTTCACTAAGCCCAGCAGCATGATACCACTTCTAAAGTAATGTACCCGTACGAATTTTATCAACCTTTATCAGAGAAACAGCCCACTACATTACCACTTTTCACCTTTCAAAAATGTGCCACTTAATGGGGGAAGAGGGGGTGGAGAAAAAAAACAAATTAAAGAAATAGCCTCCCAAAGTGCGCCTTAAGATATGCTGAGCCGACCAGAATTTGTCTTTTACTGAGCTGCATCTACTTCAGAAGTTCATCCTGGTGTATTAATAGTCCATCACTCTATCAGGCTGGAAGAAAATGTGAATTTTAGGGCCCTTAAATCATTCTGTTTTCCTACTGCAGTTCTAACAGTGGCTGGTTCTAGTTGCCGTGCTGTAAGAATGAGCAAACTAAATAATGCTTAAAAGTATCCCTTTATTTTCCCTTTCCTATACCATACTGATTACAGATTAGCTAAGTAGAAAACAGAGGCAGGTTGGGTGAACGAAAAATAATAATAAAAAATAAAAACATATAATAGGGAGGTTGTACCGATAGTTTTGTTCTGCTTTGTGCAACCTACGTCTAATTGCCCCATGTAATTGCATGAGGCAAAGCAATTACCTGCAGCCAAGGGCAGAGGACAGCCCTGCGGGTTCCCCGGGACGCAGCCGCGTGCGCCTGCGGCCGAGCCGCGTTCGGCGGCAGCTCCCGGGCGCGCGTGCCCCGACCGGCCGGGTAGCGCCTCGATCCCCGCTAGATCTAACGCAGAGCGGGTCTGTGGTTCCTTCCCTCCTCCTCTTCAACTCAGACTGATGCTTAGGCAGCAGCAGGAAGCACTGGGCCACCTAGGAGGGCGAACGGAGGGCTGTTACCATTACATACCTCAAAAATAACAGGTCAGTAATTTTGTCCTAATAGTAACAATTATCCTGGCTCAACCTCGCTCCTGGAAGCTATCAAGCTCCAGATCTCTCTCTTTTATAAACTCTAGTCTATCAAAAGCTAATTCTTACCCTCCTTTAGGCAGTATTTTCAACTAAAAAAAAAAAAAACAAAAAACAAAACAGGGCGCACGTTTCAAGGCCATGCGCAGACGTGGGCGCACCCAGACCGCAATACTGACAAAACCTGCGGGCACCGGGCTCGGAGCGGGCGGCAGAGGCAGAACGGGCACACGCAGGACCCCTCGCAGGGGAGGACCGCCTGCGTGCCGCTGGCGGCCAGGCCTGGCCACGCGCCGCACAGCTCAGTCCAAACGGCGACGTGTGGTAGGGCGCAGCGGGACGCGGCCACGACCGCTCTGCGCAGGCTGGACGTGCGCTGGCTTTGACGGGAACCACTCAGTTCGGTGATCCACTGTGGGGGCCGGACTGTCCGAAGCCAGGGCCAGGATGGTTCTTTGTAGCTGGTTACCCACCGTGGCACCAAAACTCCTCTAACATCCAAAAACCAGGGCGGAATAGTGAGAAAGGGAAGGAGAAAGGTAGCTTGGAGACAGCACTCTAAATACCCAATCTGAATTTTTATGACATAGGAAAAACAGGGAGCATCTCAGAGATAGCAAAATTAACAGAACTGCTGTATAGTTAATACTCTTTGTGATTCAGAGGGCATTTTCCTATAGAGTTATCCACAACTGAATTCAAATCATTTTAAGGAGCCCACAAATCAAAATATTTTGAAAAACCCCTGCACAGACTACTTTGTATCGCTTCTAGAAAGCCTGTGACCAGCAGCGAGAGCATTCAAGTTAATGCACTAATAAAAAACAGGGTGGAAGCATAAAAAAAAAACCAGAGATGGTGCAGGAAGTGAGAGGCCCTGTTGTTTTACTGTTTTATCTGAATGCAAATATTAAGATGCATATTACGAACATAAGCAGGAGAAAGGGAATGTGGGGGGGATGCTGGTTTAAGATGATAAAAGGCATGGGACTAGCTCAGATCGCTGCGCTTTAAGCGGTGCTGTGGGAAAAGGCGGGTGCGGGTCTCGGCCCCACACCAGAGTTCAGCTCCAAGAAAAAGCTGCCTTCTCCCCTAGCTCCCAAATGTTCCCGAAGAGCAGTTCCCGAGCACGAGAGAAGACGTAAACTGAGCTCGTATTTTCCTTTTCCCTTCTGGCATTTTGTTTCCTGTTCTGTATTCAACAACCGGACTTTTTGCTTCACCTGCACAGACCTGGTAACGTTCTGCTTGTCTGATGTTGGAAGAGGCCGACTGAGGTGGAAAACCCCAGAGCGCACACGTTCTCTGCAAGCAACAGGTCAAAGCAAAGCTGCCTCCTCCCTGCCAAGGACCTGCAAGCTAGTAGAGTGGGATCTTGGGAAGCTGGCTGATACCTCAACTCACCATAAGGACCAATCTCAGTGGTGACAGTGAATATCAGAAGTGATTAGGTCTGGCAAAATCAGTCTTCTGACAGGTGGAGATAAGTGTTGCCATGGTAATGAGATTAGCCAAACTACTGTTGGAACCAACAGAGTCATCATACAAAGTTATTTAGCGCAGATGTAGCGTAACATCTGTCTTAAATGTAAGGGAGTAAAGCACTACTGACTCCAATTTCTATGGTGTCAGATGCTTGGCTCCAAGCAATTACAATCGCTGCAGTTGCAATTCTCAGTGCAATGCACTTTTTAGTTGGTCACAGAAGAGCCAGGTAGTTTCCAGAGGAGCGTATAAGCTTGCAGCAGCAGCCCCAGTTTTCACCAGCTCATGCCCATGAATGAACCACACAACGTACTGTGAGCAAGGGCCACTCACCCACCATCCTCAGTACCAATCACTGCCACAGTCTCTACCTTTGTAACGTGAGTCGATCACTTACTACAGCCAAAATAAACTTACCCTACCCTCCACAACATTGTACAGCCAATTAGATGCATTAAACCCAAGTGAAGCAGCAAGCTCAGCTTCTGTAAGCAGTAGACACAAAGCTGAACACACAATGGTCCGATCCAACCCAGTGATTCCTATTTTCACCATTTTATCTCCCAATCTTCCTCTTTTCAAGCCAGCAACCAAAGAGGCAGAAGAGATGACTGTTCTCCCTACAGAGCTTGCTATGAGTGAGTGACCACAGTCAGCTTGAACAAAATGCTTTCTGGCAAGAGCAGAACACAATGAAGGGAAAGGGGCACGAACCTGAGAGTCAGCACCAGCTCTCCGGCAGAGTTTTAGGCAGGGAGGGAGAGAAGAAAAGGTGGTCTCTCTCCAGGACTTTGGCTGTTGAAGAAATGGTTTTCAAAGTTCAGAGAAAAGTGCTGTGATGCTTTGTGACAGCCACATCCTCATAAATCAGTCTGTCTCTTTAAATAGCAGATCTTGATAAACATCTCCAGGTTTTATGTTACATGCTCAGAAAATTACCATTACCCTGAACCCAGTAAGAATGAAGTATCACGAGACCCCATATTCCTATTAGCAAAACTTACACGATGGAGACCTCAATAGTAATATGCTGTAGGACTGAGCAAGACAGAGCCTGTATCCCCCTCTTCCCTTTCACCTCTTCTGTCTCTACTGAAATTTTTGTCTGATGTCAAGTCATTACTCAAAACATTTGCAAAATTTATAGCAGGTGCTGCCCTCCTCACGCTAGTTCCCTAGGTTTTGGTTTCTTGCCTTTGACCTCAGTACTGAAAACACACCCAGAAAAGATGAAAAAGACAAGAACAACAAGACCACAGCCAGCGTGTTAGAAATGTGGACAAAAAGGTCTCACTGAGAAATCAAGCCAAACAACTGCTTGGAAATTCTCCGATTTACTTCCTTTTCGGGAAATCACTCAGTGAACAACCCTTTTGTTCAGACACCTGGGAAATTGCCTTTGCCTTGTTTGTTGTACCCAAATACTTCAAATTGGATCAACCAGAAAGAACCAGCCGTCTCTGAGTGTGCCCTCCTAGCAACACATGGCATCCTAGAAATACCAGTAACACAATTAATACCAAACAGAATCTCAGTATTTTGTGGTTGACAAAGAGCTTTCAGTGCAGGAGACAGAGCTGCTTTTATTTATAGCGTCAGCACACATTATACAAATTCATGCAAGCTGGGAGTCAGTAATTGGCAGAAATCAGTCTAGCCTTTGCTACATAAGTGTCTTCTGCTTGACAGCCCAAATGAAGCAAGCAAATTCATCCACATCTAGCAGCTGCCACGCTCCTGTTCAGAAGGCCTCAAGGAGAAGGGACCAAAGATTAGACCTAAGAGGACCTTCGCCACAATAATTTTCATTGAAATGCTGAGCACAGACATCTAGATCTAGGATAGCAAATTTCTCTAACTTAGAAGCCACTTTTACTCCAAGGCCAGCTGCCTTTGTACAGCATTGAGCATGGCCTAATTAGCTCCACCTTCACCTACAACTGCTCCTACCATTGTGGCTGGCTCACTCATCAATCAGCTTTTCTGGTGAACAAATACTACTGCTTTGTAAGCTACTGCTTCCCAGCCTTGAGAGAGGAAAATTCCTGAGAGGAGAAAGGACACCAAAATTTATTTTTAGTCTTGATTTATGGGAATGATCTGCCTGCCTTCCCTTGCACTCACCAGCTGAACATCTTTGGTTCAAGCTTTCAAGAAAGTGAAGGCAACACCTGGTCTAGGAACCTTCAGCTTTCCTTGCCTCAGTTCCACAAAAGCAACTTAGAGACTCTACCCAGGAGAGTTCCTCAATTTTATTAGTCACTATCCTAGCCAGCTTTAAGATGAGAGGTAAAATCTGAAATCCAGCTAACAGCATGGAAGTTGGGTTTATCTTCCAAGGGATTAAGGAAATGTGGGTGGATTTCCTCTGGAGAAAACGATGGTTGAAACAACTCACTTCTATTTACAGTGCCTGGTACACTCACATGACAAGGCTCTGCAGCTTCACGAACGTGGCAGCTGCATCTTGGCCTGGCAATCTTACAGAACACGGACTGAGAGCTGGGCCCTTTGCAGCATTCAGTCGCGGAAGATGCTTTTCCCCCTCGTCTTTACTCGGCTTGCCTGCAGGAGGCACGTTCTTTCTACCAGAGCAGCAGTCTCGCTCCTAAGGGACTGAAGAAGAAACGACATTTCATGGTAAAACTGTCAGAAGAGCAAGCTGCTATGAAACTTTTCTCAAACACAAACACACACACTTCACTGTTCGTTGTTCTGTTTTCTACAGCTGACCTAATCTCACGTGACGCGCAGGGCAGCTGCTCATTGATTAGAAGAAACTGCCTCACTGGGTCAAGTGGAACGCCACCACAACTAGGAGCCAAGAGTGCCAACAGAAAACTAAAGAAAAATAATTAGATTAGCTCTACACCAGTTAATTACACAGAACCAATAGTACTGCATCTAGAGCAAGCTCCTCTCTCCTCCACACACTCGTCTTGTCCAGCCACACTTCTTCGCATCGTTTTGCCAGGAGCAAGACCACCCAAATGAATACAAGTAGATGACTAAACTAAGCTGCAACCTGTTTCTCTATCTGCCCTTTCTTTGTGTCATGGATGCAGTGAATCCAGACAACTTATGCATACAGGGACCATCACTGGCAGGCCACATTTCCCTGTGTTTCTATCTTCAAGGCCTATTGAATTCTCTAGCCCTGCCATTTCCCCTATTCCCAAGAAGTTGTATGATGCTTTAATCCTAAATCTGAGAAAACAGCTGCTAGCAGATTATATCGCCACAGCTCACAGAATCACAGAACAGTTGGGGATGGAAGGGACCTCTGGAGGTCATCTAGTCCAACCTCCCTGCTCAACAGGGTCACCTAGAGCATGCTGCCCAAGACCTTGTCCAGGTCTTGGGCAACACTGCCCAATGGCAAAACTTGCCATTAAGTTTTGCCTTATGTTCAGACAGATCTGGTCAGTCAAGCGTTTAAGGAGTCTGGTTAACGTCCAGAGGAAATATTTTCAGGGTTATGATTACAACTAGACTGCCATGAACATATATTCTTCACAGGCTTTTTCAAAGCATTTAACAGAGCTGCACTAACAGCCATGCATTTGGCTGTGTCAGAAGCAGACAAAACATCATTAACTACAGGATGGGACATCAGAGCACTCTGTCATTTTATGACATGCATGACTACAAGTTACTCTCTATGCAGTTGTCCTTTCCACAGATTTACTCCTGACAAATGGGCCATCCTGTTCTACTGCTCTCCATTTCTATGAGGATTTATTTCTGAAGATCTGCTTTATCAGTTTGGATAGTAAGATCCAGCCTTAGGATCACAGTTATCAGGCGAGGAAGGGGAAGGGAGGTAGTACTCAAAATACCAAACTCACCTAGTTAATGAAAAAAAAAAAAAAGTCTCTGCCATGGGCCAGTCAGGGTCACTAAGTCAGGAGTAGACAGGTTCATCCTGGAGCTGCATGTGACTACAAATGAAGCTCAGGCCCCTCCTGGTGTCTACATTAGATGCTACATTAGAGGCCTACAACTAGCAATAGCATTACGTTTCTTCAAAGATCTGCTCAGAAATAGCCTAAGTTCAATGTTTGGCATAAAAGACAGGTCCTTCCCAGGACACAGTTTGAAAAAAATGAAATATGAATGAATAAAATCTTTACTTAGAGACTATTATTTTACAACTCCTGTAAATATTTTAAAAGGGCAGCAGATAGTTACAGGAAGACAGAAGATACAAACACCTTAAAGCATTCCTGTTTGTTAAAATTCATTTTTGATGAGTAATGTAGCCCTCAGGTTACTATAGCAGTGAGATCCATCACCTAGGTGACCAAGCACTAATGATACCACATTAGCCTATCCCTCCCCCCTACACACACACTCACACTGTGCACGTTATCAGATTTCCACTTCTCCCAAGATGTTTGTCTTCATACCAACAGATGGACAGTAACAGACCATATGGACAATCTCAGTTACGAGTGAGCTTTCCTGACGACATCCGCCTACATTAAGGAGGGTGTTCGCAGGGGCATCACCTGTTTCAGAGCTGGGCACCTTCAGCATCCAACGCAGGCAGTCTGATTTACTACCAGAGTAACAAGCAGCAACAGAACTTGCACAAAAAACACTCAGCAACGCTTCTGATGAGCAAAGAAGCTACTTAATACAGACACTGAAGTATAAACCTGCACAAAACAGCAGGAATCTCTTGGAAAACGCAGTAGCAAGGTCTCCCCCCAGTAAGCATTCCTGTTGAAAACTCAACCTGGGATCACCAAATCCAATAAAATACATTTCCAAATCAATACACTATTTGTTATATGGGGATAATCTACTCCAAGTAAATCTTCGCTTTCTATCCTTGTTATTTTAAGTCCTTACGAGAGAGTCTTCACAGCAGAGTAATGCATGACTTAGCCCTGACCACACTAACTGGGAAATGGAGCACGAGAGCTGCATTAAGTAATCAGACTCATGACATAACTCAGAGAGTGTCTGTCTGGGTGTCTCCACACAGTACTGCATATGCTTGAGGACATGCCCTCAGTGACAGGTACTACATGGTTTTGCTAATGTCTGCTCAACTCTAGATACCCGAGATACACCCATGAATACAGATGTGTTGGTTAACAACTGATCTCATCACTTAAATTACAAAGAAGGATTAAACTTGCGCCTCTTGACAGATAATGATTCTTTGGGTAACAGCATTACATTATTGACAACTTCCTCAGTCTAAAGGGATTTTAAAGGGAATTAAAAGGAATTGGGATTTTTCTTCTGTTAAAGGCTGCCTCTATACCTCATAGAGAAATTAACAGAGGCAGAAATCTATTCCTCTCCGCGTTAACAAAAGCAATGACTCATTTATTTCTCATTTTGCTTAAAATACCCAGTCGTTATTGTACTTTGCTTTGTTCAGCTATTCTATCACCTTCATACAGCACCTGATGAAATGAAACAAGAACTGAAATTAGTCCTCTTTGTTTTCTTTGCCCTTTCAATACCTCTCTCATCAGAGTGCTCTGACCTTTAAACATCACTTCTTCACTAGTCCTGCACAGATACTTGCAACCCCAAAAGAAAGGTCTTCTTTGATGACACTTTCCTAGATAGTAAGAGATTACATTGTCTTGACAAAAACACAGAAAAAGGCCATAACTTTCAAACCGATCCTTTACCCTGGCCAAAGCACACTTGGATTTTGCACCACAGATTAAATTTTCCATAAGCATTGTAAGATGTTACAGCTTCACTGACTCCAGTAGGTAGGGCAACCACTGGAATCTAATTCACCCATCTGAAATCTAAGTGTTTGCTTCCTTATCTCTTGACCATCTTTCACTGCCTCTTGCCTCATGTTCCTTATGTTAGGTAAAGAGCAGGGTCTTTAGCTTGCTTATCCATGCACAGATTAAGCATTAGTGGCCAAGCCCAGTGTAATTCTGGAGAACAAAAGACTTATCATGTCATAATAAAGCCAGTTTTCTTTGTATATTCATTCTCTCCCTCTCTCTGAAGATGGAATAAAACTGACAGAGGAAAACAAGGTCAAATTAGTGCTAGATCTTAGAAGATCAAAGAAGAGATGAAATTCAGAGACAAAGAAACTTTGAGCTGACGAGAGGAACAAAGAGCATATTTTTACAGTAACGAGAATTTTAGACTAACACCAGACAAGGACAAAACATCCTAGGAGAAAAAAAAGAGACTGTTTCAGAAAAAAAAAAACAGACATCTGCTGGCAAAGGGCTGCTGGGCAGAGAAAGACTGAAATCTCAACACAAAGAATACTGTAGCAGTGGAAAACAAAAAATATGAGCATGGAAATGAGTATGTGTTTTGTTGTTTGCTGAGCACTGTATATTCTTTGTCATAGATAAAAACAGCTCAAGTTTTGTAAAAACTTTCCTCTCTGTTTGCTTCCACCATTAAAAGGCCTTCAAAGAGGTCAACTGCAAACCAAGAACCCACAAAGGTTCCCACCAGGTCAAAGTAGGGGCTGAAGCTCAGCCCTAGTTGTGAGACCCAACAGCAGTGATGTCCAGAATCCACGAAGTAACAGAAGGACTGACACCCCCCCTCAAAAAATTGTTGATACCAGACACAGTTAACAGTGTCATTTTGAAATTTTCAGATGATCTAACCAACTAAGGATCAATACACGTCTACGTAGCTAAGTGGCTAAGGAAATCTCCACTTTTTTGTGAATTTGTGAACATCTTTTTAATCCATATCCTTAACAGTCCCATTCAGTCAGAGGATTTTATATCTAAGGTCAGCATGTCTTTCTGGACAATTGAGTCCCTTTAATGAATAACTGAATTTTAAACAGCAAATTTAATTAAAATTTATCACTTTGATAGACAAAATATCCAGCACTTGTGACATTATGAAGACTGCACTCAGTGCAAAGCAAAGACAACCTCAAAACACAGTGGAAAGACACCTGGGCATTACCACATCTTGAAACACTTTACCTGCCTTTCTCCCTCATTTTCCCTTCTTAACATGAAATTCTCTCTACAGTTGCCAAGCCACGCTGTTTCCTTCCAGAAGCCTACATTTTTTTTCCCCAGGATGTCTCCTAAATTGGGCAATGCTTCCACAAACAGGCTTTAAGGTACCTTTTGAGACAGGTTTGAATCACAAATGCTTTTTCTGCTGATGGTAATAGCACTTTCTCCACTGCTGGACCTCTTTCTGAGTAGTAGCTCAGGAGCAGCAGAGCTGTGGGAGGATGACTAGAGTATTATTTCTTGAATCAACTTCACCATTCAAGTCTGTTGGGCCTGTAAAAATGCCAGATAACTTTCTCCATATTTTTTTATAAGAGAAGGAATGAACTCCTTTGTCTCTCAGACTGGTTGCTGGTGAAGTTATCTGTTTAAAAAACGTGTGTGCTTTTGGTGGATTGCCTCCTGCATGTTGAGTTAGGGATGCATGAGCAGGCACCCATGTTATCAGTTTCAGGCGGAGATGTTGCCCTAGTTAGGATTAAATGATACATTACACCCTGAGTCACCCTCTGCTAAAGCCTGCAAGATGTCTTCTGGCATCAACCTTAGAATTAGAGTTCATTGGGAATCTTCCAAATGTGAGTTTTGCTGGAAGAAAATTCTGTTTCTGATAAAATGGAAATTTTCCATGAGGGAAAAAAGTTCTTTCTGGGAATAAATAAATAAATAAATAAAACTGTTGATTCATCAAGAAGATCAAAACACAGTATTTCATTTTGAATTTACTTGCACTAACCAAACTGCACAGTGCCCCAGAGGAAACACATCAATTCTGGACGCTTTCAGATGGTGACAACCTGGTCAGAGATCCCAAACCCAGACAAACACCAGGGCAGTGACTCCAAGTCCACATGGGCCTGCATGAACAAGGATGGCCATGTTTCTGACGCCCACAGCAGTGAACGCCCGACAATCACAGGTGCCTGCTGTGCAGGACAGGGGATGCCACATAACCCTCTGCATTTAGGGAGCGGAGCGAAGCTTACAGCAGCCTCAAGCACAGATCTCCATCTGCAAGACACAGCCCCAGCATCAAGTTCTCTAGAAGCGAAGGAAGTATTTCCTCGTAATCTCCAAATGCTTTCTGAGCTAGCATTTCTAGCTCCCTTTCCTTCTCTCCTCCCCAATCCCCTTCACGCACAGCAATCTCATTTCTCCCAATCCCTTCCTCACTCAGCTCCCAGCTCTGCTTCTTCAGTGCTCGTTGCCCAACTCCCACTTCAGAGTAACATACCTGCTGGCTCCTGCCACTCAGCAACTCCACTTCTATACTGGCAAGGAGACAGCAGCTATTTCCTTGTCCCCATCCTACTTCTTTTGCTGGCTACCCTTCACCCATCCATTGGCTCCCCACAAAGAGGCAAAAAGTCCAGTTGACAAAAGCAGACTACAAATGTGCACGCATAGAGCTGCAACGGTCACCTCAATGCTGCTTCCTGCCCATAAGCCTGCCACAGGGATCACAAATGGGAAATGGCACAGACAAAATACAAATCCATTGGAAAGCAGGCTTCATTCATCCCTTTGCTCATGGAGCAAAAGTTTCTCTTACAGCTATGAACGTTCCAAGACTTGTTTTTGCTCTTTTTTTGCATGATGAATAATATAAGTAACATGCCATATCTCCTATACTTGGCTAAAAGGAGGCTCTTCTTCCCCTACTCAAGACTGACCGGGAATGGCCTTGATACCTGGACTGTCCTAAAGGTCAACTCAAAAGCCCTCCAAGTCATCTTCCTGGAGTTTCAGGGGGCTCTGGATCAGGCGACAATATGCACACAAACATCAAGCCAGCTAGATCCAAAAGCAGACAGGAGGAAAGTAAAAATCTAGCAAGCACTGAGAGCCAGTAGTTGTTAGGACCTATGAATTTCAAAAACACTAAACAGGCAGGTAGACAACAATCTGAGGTGTTTCTGGTGCAATAGTTAATGGAAAACTACCTGGATGTTAGAACTAATGTTGTCACCACTTCTCATATTCAGTCTGTAAGAGACATCCTGCCAGCTCACTAAGGTTCCCAACCATAAGCACATATCATGAGACTCGGACACCACCTGTAAAATGGGAATGATGCCCAGCTTGGACAATGAACTCAATTTAGACCAACTCTTTTTACATTCCATGAAAGGAGGAGGTGAATGATCTGAGAATCAGATTTTGGTTAATGTCTTTCTTTCAGGTTAATTAAAGCTTTGAGCTTTGGGGAAAAAAAAAAAAAAAAAAAAAAAAAAAGCATTCCGTTTTAAGGAGATGGCCAAACAATGTCAGAGGCAGCAAAGCTGATGCAGCTCTGCAGCAGCTTCTGTCATCCAGGTTTCATTACTTCCACCTTTACCTCCCTAGCAGAACCCCCAAAACATGGCCCTGAACAGAAGGAATAAAGGCAGCTGCAGACTTCATTGCAGCAGGTTCGTCACACTGCCCTTTGCTGATAGCTACTGTCTGTCCGATTCACTGACTAAGGTGAATTGGGTCCTCTGAACGCATAAGATGCAACTGATATAGGATGACCTTTGTTTCTCTCGCAGACACTTGTCTAGCAGGATATCACAGACCTACACAGCCAGCAGAGACTTCCTGGATAGGATCAGGAAGTTTCAAAATCTGAAGCTGATTTCACCATGAACAAATAGTGCTTTGTCCAGTTCTTCTTCTGTGCCTTCTGCTGCTATGGAGGCAAAAAGAAAACAACTACCCAAACTGGGCCCAGGAATTTTCTTCAAGGCATGAAGAACATTAGAAACAGCTAGTCCTCTAACTGGGTAGAGATACTTTCTCATGTACTTTCTTCATCCTGAAGGAAAAGACCACACCGCAAGGAAAGGATAATCAAACTAAAACCATCCCCTAGCTGCGACAGGAGTTTTGACCTTCAATTTGTGGATTCTTTATTTTTTAAAAAATAAATAAATAAATAAACAAAAACTTTCCAAAGCAAGCAACACATCCCTGTACAGGGAACATAAATCTGTAGATATTACAGACCTCTCAGAAGATGATCATACATGTCTGGAGCTTCAACAACAAAAGGATGAAGGACCCTGCTCCAGCAGATTACTCCAGGGACCATTTCCAGCAACCTTCAAACAGCTCTAAACCATGCTAAAGGATGAAGTTGGAAAGATGCAAAACTGTTGGCACAAAAGACATTTTTGTTCAAGCAATAAATGATAGTGATAGGGATATCACTACCATGTGCTCCGTGGCAGGGGCTGCAGGTCAGTCCTGAGAATAACTTTTGTGTCAGGCCACAAAGCCAGCTGTCTGGACAATATTTGAATTTGTCCGCCCCTGTAGTCTACCAGTTTAAGCACTCATTTGATTGGCAATTGCCTCTCCTTATCCTTAGCATGCTAATGAATAGCAGTGGAAGGAAACAGAGCCTGGCTGAGATATTTGTGTTGCATGCAAATAGCATGGATGAATCTGAACCTGGGCATCAGGAGCATTGATTAGTCCTTACAACCTGTCACTTCTGGTAGTTTGCTGCACAGAAAAATCAAACTGCTACTGCATTAAAAACAGTCTTTCTAGAACTAATAGACTGAGAACACAGCAAATCAAAGATCAGATCTCCTCTGTTAGGTCAGTGCAGACTGCTGTACAGTCACAAGATGATACAGATACCATTCAACTATTTGAAGATCAAGGTTCATCTGTGACAACACCCTGTCAGCTAGCTCTAGATCATGAGAAGATGTCCCATCCAGCTACCTACTGCACAGAAATGACAAGAAAGATTACAAAAGTCAACTTGCTAACAGAAACCATCACTGACACCAGATACCCAAATACAAAAGAAACAGGTCCACCTTAGACTTTCATACAAACAGGCAGCATTTCCAAAGCAGAGGTGAAATACAGGCTGCTTCATAAATTCTGAACCCACTTCAGGGATTTAGTGCTTCACATAGTTGTACGTGGGGGGAGAGAGGTGGTAGCACCAGGCTTCATAACAGTAGCTGGCAAACCAACCCTTATCCCAAAGCTGTGGAATCTCCACCATTAGTAAGGTGCATCGTGGTCAACCTAACCTAGTGCTACTCCCACCCCTCTCCAAATTGCTGTCAGGATTTTCGTGTGCCTGGTAAGTACCCTTGTGTGCTGTGGCTACCATCTACTCTTGCTTTACTTATTTGCTGTTTACTAACAATATTCAGACAGTGGTTGATATTCAGATAGTGGTCTACAGGAATCACATACTGCCTGAAATAAAGATGCTGATAAAATCTTTAGAACTGGAAAAAATGACTAGACATGAATAACAACACTTGTCAAACGAGATTCAGCAATTAGAAAACATTTCCCAAAACACCCCAAAGAACCACCTGGAAAAGGACTTTAAAAGACAAGTGGCAGAAGTTGGAAGGGAAGGGCAAGAGGGGAAAGAAGTGATTTGTCACAAGGAGTGGAATTTTTAAGTGAGGAATCAGACTCAGTAAGAGTGGGGACTATGTAACAGAAAACAGAGCTGCAGAAAGTATCATTGAAATGGACTTGGAAGATCAGAAGCAAGAAGCAGGAGTACCAGAAGAAATAAAGATGATTTACAAAGGATCATATCCCCAGAACAGAAACAGTTTGGCTAACATAGCTGAATTAAACATCCATTATCTGAGTCGAAGATAGGTAGCACAAAACTGCTGTTCATACTGCAGTGCTGCATTATGAGAATGCTGCCAGCTCTTCTGCAATTCTCGTTCTTTTCAGATCCTTCGCTTCACTGCCCTATCTTGCTCCATGTTCTTTTTTCATTGGAGATTTCTGTGTGATGTGGAAGAAGTTGCATCTGTGGGATGAGGCACAAGCACATCAGCCAGGAGATGGCAGAAAAGCTGACCCCACAGCAAGTGGCAGCTGCACCAGCAGCAGCAGCGCTGACGCTGCTAACCAAGAAGGAGCTGACAGCAGAGCCTACCCAGCTAGGGGAAGTGAGCTGAAACCACAGTCCACACAACAGTATTGTACCTTGGGGTGTTACGTCTCTAGCAGATTTTTTTTCCAAAATAATTCATATTTTACCATTCATTCTGAAAATCAATCAGCCAAATAAATACTAATACATTTATTAGCAATTCCTAGGTTTTGCAAGGCTCGTTTTAAAAAATAAAAAGGATTTCTTCTTTTTGGAACAGGGACTTCTAAAACTGTAAAACTCAATGATATCATGAATCTGGCCTACCTTCACATACACACTTGCTATTAACAGAGTGCACTACAATCTATAAAACCACTTGTGCATAGCTGTCATGTGCTACCAATAACCAAAAGTGCAATAAGCAGTCACAGGAAGTTTAATTTATACTAGTTAAGGCTAAAAGAAAAAATATAGCTCAGAAAGAACATTCAGCTAGAAGCAGTGAATTCACAAAGAAGTTTAAATTACCCTATGCTACTTTTCAGTTCATTCTCTTCTTTCAGAGACACAAAAGGAAAAATATTTTGAGATTTCAAAGTAATAGTAAGAAAAGAAAAGAAAAGTAAAAAGCAAAGCAAGATGCATGAGCTAAGTAAGTGTAGCAATGCTTCCAGCTGATTACTGCAGCACTGGTGAATGACAGCAGCTGCAGCCAGACTATCTCATCTGATTTACCTAGAGAAGTCAGCTATTCTATCTCACCACGCGAAGGCAAATCTTTCTGATTGCATCTACTATGAAAGTGAATATTTGGTAAGAAATATACGAATTATTTCTCTTCACAGTGCTTCAAAAACCAAGTGGTCTCATGCTGTTGAAGGCCATCCAAGAGAATCAAAACCTAGTATTATATGGCACATGCATGCTTTTTTTGGTGAGGAAGTAGAGATGTCCAGAATGCTCCCTCTCTCCTCTGAGTACCTCTTTTTACATCTTGTTTTACTTGCCGCAGCATTGTAAAGGGAGTCACGGACTACTTCAAAGGCTTGCTAGGGGTTCAGATCACTGGGAAGTAAGTTTACAATGACTATATATCCTAGCTGATCACAGAGCATGAGGGAAGCCTGGAAAAAGCGGGGCGTCAAGAATCAAAATTTTGTATTTCCTATCGTTAAGAAGTTGAGATAATTATCAGCAGAACTGGAGGGAACTAGCAGTCAAGACTGAGAGAAAGAGGAGAGCATCGGAAGAGAAAGCACGCAGTCATCACGAGGGAAGCCCGAGAGGGAGGGAGTCACAATGTAAAGGAGCAGCGAGGTAGAAAAGCTAGCAATAACCACCTCAGGGCTAACAGGATAATCGGAGCTCACACCCGGGTGCAGCCAGGATCAGCGTGCTCTTGATCTTTGGGAGGAGGGTCCCCTCAGCATGTGTTTTTCCTTGATATTTTAATCATTTCCTTTTTATAGCCATCCCTCTCCCCTTCCACCTGCAGGTTTTATCCAAACCGGGTGAATATCCAGGAGCAGAGAAGATTGGCATTACAGATTTGGGAGCTGGCCTCCAGCTTCCCAAACAACTTCAAGAGGCAAGAACACTTTCAGCCACTCTGCTTTATGGCTCTTTCACTCCTTCTTTGTTCTCCCTAAAATATCTGTTTCTTATATCTAATAACCTGAAGCCAAAATTCCAATCATGCCTGCATAATGCATATTAAATTATACACATTGTGCCCTAAAGGCCTACAACTTTATATGGCAAACTATTTCATCTTTTGAATCAAATAGCAAATATATTTACAAGCTATTCACAACCTCCTTTTTCCAAACAACATATTCATCTTTTGCCTGTCTGTAGGTAACTGCTGCAGCACATTCCTCCCAGTATGTTAGCTGTGCCTGTGCTCACCCGCTTTCTAGAGTATTGCTCTGATATGAGCTACAGATACTAAGATTTAACCCTAATCTGTATTTCTGCGTAACCTAAAGGCCCCTCAAATATTAAGCACGTACAACACACACTTCTGATTAGAATTAAATCTATAGATTTCCCTACTGCTCTAAGGGCCTGAAGAAACAATAATAATAAAAAAAAATCTAGCTCAGCTAATATACTGTTTAAATTATTGAGATTCTGCTCCTACTTTGTAAGAAACATTCTAGAGCAATAATGTTTTATCTAAAAACATAAAATTATTGTAAATCCTTCAATCTTGTGTTTATATAACGATCTGTATATTAGCTGACACAATCCAGTGCTCTATCATTCCCAACATGGAAAAAGATCAAGAAATTCAGCAGTCACAACTGAAATCTTACATCCAGGTGAATATTTTGTAGCTTCTTAGTCTCTCTGGACTGTATTTCCCAAACTCTCTAAACATCTAGAAGCCTGTATTACATCCTGATTTATCTTAGAACTACATTTCCCTTTAGTCTTCACAATCTTTAGAGACAATTTTTGAAGTACTGTACTACACATATTCCATTTTTTAGGTGCCTTGAATTATAGTTATGAAGATTTACACATTTATCAAAATGACAGACTTCACAAAATTCTTAAACTTGCTGAAAGAGGTCTAAAAGCTATTAAGTTTTTATTCTTGGCTTTTGCCAATTTCAAGCAAAATGAATCATCTCCTTCAACTCTCCAAACAGAACCGAACAGTATTAGATTCACTTCAAAATTCACTTTAAGAGTATAACCTTAAGTTAACACTCGCACACTGGATCAGCCTGAGTGTGTTCACGGTAGAAAGACAGACATTCCTCAAGGCTACCACAACAAGAAGACAGAAGAAACTGTAATGGTACCAAGACAACTTAGTGCAAGAAATAGGAAAACACATACCATTGATTTAGTTTTGGGCAAGGACAGCAGATAACTCCAATCACAACCATTTATCTGAAATGGTGCACACAAAGCTGTTTTCATAGATACAAAGAAGCATCATAAATGTTTTTGACTTTTGGTTTTCCCCAAGAGATATCCCTCCTGCTAAACACCTAAAATTTATCTTTATCAGCATATTCTTTACCCGCCTTCCCTCTTCACATGCCCTCCTGTTCCAACCTTCAGTTTTAACACTATTATGAACACATCAAGCAATTAGGCTAGTACCACATCCAGCCCTGCGATGGCTCCCCACAGCAGAGCAGTCCCAGTAATCCCACACAGCTGAGCTACACTCGGCCTCACGAGCAGTTAGAATATTTCTCCTGCATTATAAGGTGAGGAAACCTTTAGCATAAAACTTCCACTTATGAAAAGCAACAGAAAAACAGTTCTGAACAGTGCATTTTCTGAGCGAGATAACAGGATACGTTTAGGTCTACTACATATACCAGAATCTGCAATACAAACCCTCTAAAAAATGGGCTTGTTGTGATATTTTGTCGTGAATACACACAAAATCTAATTATAAGTTGCCCGATTTTTTTTTTTTTTTTTTTTTAATAGAGATGAGTCAGAAGATGTGTGTTTTAAGCAAGCAGCAGACCAGGTTTTTCTACAAAATAACCAATTTCCTTCAAATAATGCAATACACTGAAATGTTGCTCTCCCCACTCCTTTCTAATTTCCTTCCATTTTTTGATTCCTGCCTCCAGTCACATGGAATTTCAACTAGATGCCTGGAAATACAGATTTCATACATTGTTTGGCAACAACTCTTTAGTAGCTAAATGAGGTCAGATTAAGTTGAACACTGATTTAAAGAGATACCATGCAAAAGAACTGGGTAATTTTTTCTCATTGGTGGCACTAACATCAACCTGAATTACAGTATGCTGAAGAGCTAAAGAAACAGCACTTTGAATAGCCCTATAACAGCCAAAAACTTTGGAGCAAGACGTGCTCATACATCACGAGAAACAAGCTAAATGACAACAGAAAAATAAAGCCGCTGCATCCACCGAGATGGCACTCCGGCTCAAGCGAACAGACAGCTACAGGAAAGCAACACGGACAGGAAAATTATAGCAAACCAGCCAGGGAAGGTCTAGAGTAAAGGGAAAAACAGAGTAGCAGCCATAGAAAAGTCAGTT
This sequence comes from Rhea americana, assembly GCF_003343005.1. NCBI lineage: Eukaryota > Metazoa > Chordata > Aves > Rheiformes > Rheidae > Rhea > Rhea americana. The sequence continues at coordinate 136,970 of NW_028185483.1, forward strand.
ACAGTTGCCTGATAGATCCTTGGCAGGCCACAAAGAGGAGCGAACTTACTGACACCGGCTTTGTTCCACGGGCTCTAAGGGCAACTTTTATTCTGGTCCTCAGTGATGTTGGCTCATAAGCCAGGTCCATCTGATAAACTCTGCAGAGAAAATAAATTTTAAAAAGTCAATACAACATCTCCGTGCATCTCCCATGCCTCCCTCCCTGACCCGTTTCATCCAAATACCCAGTTCAATTACCCAATTTGATTGTTTCCTCTTAATCAAAATTTGCCATTTGTTTGACTACAAATCTAAACTACTCCTTCCCCTTGTAGTATGTGGTTTTACTTTGTGTAAAGGAAAAAACATTAAAATTTTACAAAAAGGCTCAAACAGGTGTAGCCTCTAGTATACCAACTACTCATCTGCAAAATGTTCCAGGTAGAAAAACAGATTTTTCAGTAATTTTGCTAAATAAAACTGGTTGAAGAATCTGCATCAAATACTCCTTTTTTTATTTTATTTTTAAAACTCTAATGCATTGATTCTCTTGACATTGCCACCCTTGCATGACTTGGGGTGTTATATATGAAAAATAGGGGCAAATAACTTCCAAGGCAAAAAAGCTACAGTGTTTCTTAAGGAGAGAATTACTAATTCCACAAACTTTTGCTCCTGAAATTAGGAGAGAAGGGAGTGAACTAGGATGACGGAGGATTCACTTTCGCTAACCTCACCACATCCAAGGTGGCATGCAGCAAATGGCCTCAGCTAACTTTGCCTTTGAACTTGCAAAAAAGGAACAAAATCAGCAAGAACACGCTATGTATAGGCAAAATAATAGCTTATCAACAATTAACTAAAATTGATGTCTCTAATATAACACTGTCTTACTTGCTCAAAAATGTTTTTAACCATCCACAGTTTTTCATGCTTTATAATTACTTTGTCTTTGAAAGGCAGAAAGCTGACCCCTCTAAGGCAGTAACAGGGAAAAGAAATTCATATAGACAAGAAACTCACCATCTTCAAAAACACAGTAAAGCACATACGTTTTTCTTCAAAATTTTATTTCAATTTAAATTATGGGGCCAGCCAGATTTTTCTGATAAGAAATGCATTTTCCTCAGGAGAAATGAAATGCTACTACGGAAGTAGAATTACAATTGTGTACACCTCTTGGAGAAAAAAAAAAAAAAAAAAAAAAACCCTCACATTTAAATAACTAAGTAATATCTTTAAGCCTTCAAGCAGATAAGAAAACCACTTCCAGAACAACTGTTTTTTTAATACGAAGAGCACGTCAAATGAGCTTTAATTTAAATACAACTTCTTTTCCAAAGCCAACATTCAAATGTTTTCACATATTAAAAAAGTTACCATACACATCGTTTCCCAGGCCTAATAAAGAGTAACCTACATCCCAGTCCAAACGTTTTCACTTCTTTACATATATAAATCTTTAGCACTTCTACATTTTTCTAAAGAGGAAGCCTTATATGTTATGGTGAGTAACTTGGCAAATAATGTTTTCCTCCACTCAGCTATGATAAACCAAAATATAATAGATCGTTAGTACTGAACTATAATACCGTATCATGGCCAATTCTGCCTACCTGTGTAAGCGATCTTCAGTAAGATTGAGCTATTTTGTTTCTAGTAGGCAAAATGAATCTGAATGCAAAGTACAATTTAAGAACCTTTAAAAGACCAATTATATTATTAAGAGCAATTTCAAACTACAGAGTGAAAACACTCAGTTTTCTGAAGCTACCATCTGACTTCCCTTACGAAGGCTTTAAAAATCAGCTTAAATGTCACTAAGGAATTTCATCGTGCTGATTGCGAAATATTTTAATTAGGAGGAGGACAGGAAGCAACAAACATTTTCTATAGCAGTCTCAATCAGATTCAGCCATGCAGAATTCGAACTTTCAGACTCCAATCCATATGTTTGGTTGGTTGTGATCTTAGCATTACTATATGATGGATAGATACAATTTTAATAACATTGTTTAGTTATATTTAGTAGATTCTTTCTGTATGGTCACAGTAACAAAAACATGGTGCAAAATCAGTTGGTTTTCTGTTTTTATAAATACTGATAGTTTGCAGCATTAAAGAACAAAATCAACAAAATTAAAATCATTTTGTTACCATTAGGATATCTATAAAATTATGTTTCTTGAAGTCAGAGGGAATTAAATTATTCACTTTCACAACTACTGTACTGAGTTTACTGTAAGAAAAAAAAACGGTGCACTGTATGCTCCCCAGAAGCAAAAGAAATCAATATTAATTTAGTATAATCTTTGCCATTTGCAGAACTGGCCAAGCACAACACTAATTTAACTGAATAAGGCCAATATTATCCAGTAAGAATAGAGTTTAAAGGGTTCCAGTTCTCTATTTCAGCCTACCCTAATTGATGGCACCCCATTAGATAAGTGAATACAAAGAATTTGGGTTTTTTTCTTCTTCTAATGCTGCAGTACATAAGATTGTTAAATCAGCATTTTCATGTGATCTGAAGTATTCAATTACATATGAGCATTCATTTCGCAAAACTCAATATTAGGTAATAGTTACAGACTAATACAATAACATTCCTCTGCTGTACAAATTAAATCATACTTTAAAGAAATGAGCAGCCTAGGAGTTATATACAAAAGAAACCAGCAAGCACTACTGAAATGAAATGCAAAATGTCACTGCTAGCTCTACTGTCTGAAATACCTTTAAAGTAAAATTAACAAAAACCCTTAAGAACATATTTCCAAGTTTACAAGTCAATTCCCAGAAAAATCAAATCATGTCAAAAAAAAAAAAATCTATAAAGCAGTGAAAGGCATATATACATTTTCCTTATGAATCTTGAGATTTCACTCTTGCTAAGTTTCAGTATCAGTTTATTTGCAAGACAACAGCTTATCCCAATAAGCTCACATCTTAGATACATTTCCCCTTTGATTACAAATAAAGCACTGCACATTTTTTTTAATCAAGGCATATAATCTTATACTATGGTGCCAGGTATGCACAGGTCACATTGTGCTCATATCTCAAACAAGGTAAGTGCAAACGTACAGATTTATTCAGATTTGCAAGCATGCAACCTGTTGCTTAACTACATAATACCTTCTTTCCTAAACCAAACTAGTATCTATATGTTTGCTTTCATGAACCTAGAATCTTTCTTTTCAGGACTCCTAAAACAAGCAGTGTCTTTGAATTCTGAAATGACACAAATATCAATAAAGTCCACATTGTGCAAGAAAGCAGCAGCTATGTTTTTCAACTTGGACTAAAAAGGAAAAGAGAAAAACGAAAACCGTTCACTGAACAGCAGATTAGCAGTAATGTTCCTCATGAATCGATAAGAGTGCCTGATGCTGAATATCTAACAGCAAATGCTGAATTTAGGTTTAATATTTTGGGGGGGTTATTGGAGATTAAGCTTCTTGCTGTGCTGGTCTCTTCAAATCCCTGATCTGTTTAACTAAATAGGTCTTCTCATCATTAAATTGTTCATCCTCGGTCCTGTCATTCTGAAACTTGCTGAGGAACTCAATAAGTTTGGTCTGATTCTTTAGGAGGATGTCTAATATAGGCTGGGTCTTGTTAGGATTGGCTACAAACACCTGCAAGAAATAAAAGGAATTTGGTGTAAGAATAGGAAGCAGAAGACTCAGTTAAAAATAAACCTAGCAAATAAAACAACAGTAACAACAATTTAAAATGATGTTTTGATCACTCTATGTTCCAATATCCTCACAGAAAAAATGTAAAATTAAAACAAAAATAATTTTATTTTTATTAGAATAGAAATCAAGCACCAGTTCCCAGATAAATTCATGTCCATAGGAGATGATCAGCCCTAATGCCCTGCAGGACTCGCTCAAAATATCCCATGGCTAATTTCTGTAGCAAATGCATGGCCTCATATTATATATAGCATCAGATGGCTATATTAAAGTACACCAAAAACTTCTATACCTCAAGATATATCTCCAAGCACTTATTAGTCATTTGCTTGTTTACTACTAAATCCAAAAGGTATCTGTTTTAATATGCAAACTACAATTTAGGCTTTGGCGTTTAAGTGATCTGATTAAAATACAGCTATCCTCCTGTGACACAGCCCGAGGAAAACGCTTCTGAACCTCAAGATGCTTCATGCTTTCACATAAAGTCATACATTCTTCCTTATTCTACTGCACTTCATCTTCCTTAATTCCAAAATCTTATAAGATTACCCTGTGTAATCTTATAAACTGTGTAATTGTTTTATAAACAATTTATAAAAAAATTCAAAAAGATGGATAACTTTATAAAGATGGGCTATGATAAAGACAAACATTAGCTCTTTATTTAACTATTCAGCAGATGTTCATATGAGTTGCATTCAGACTCTGTGTAGAATTTTACTAAATAACTTTTTTGTGGGGTTGTTGTTTTTTAATAATATACCTTAAACACATGAAAGGCCTCAAACTGAATGTTACGACTCTTGTCTCGTAGAAGGTTCATCATTAGTTTGAGATTTTCAGGTTTACTGATGTATTTTGTCATAATTGTGAAGTTGTGCCTGTCCAGTAACAATTCACCAAGAAGCTAGAAATGAGAAACAAAACCAAATAAAAAATTACTGACATTCAAAATAAGAAACACCTTTTTTGCAAGTGCTTTTAAACATGCTTAGTAGTTGATACTAGTCTGTAAAAGCAGTAAGATTTAAACTCAAAGCTGCTGAATTTCTAAACGCAAGGTATGTTTTTCTCTTATTCTGATGATGTAGTTTCTCGTTTTTCTCAATACCACAACTAAAAAAATCACCTTCTGCTTCGCCCCTTAGTGTGAACTAAAATTGGTAAGAAAAGTCCGTTTCACTTCCCCTCCCCAAACGCGATTTCATTATGTTTTCCATTTATACAAAAATCAGGCATTACCAGTAAGAATGTGATAAAAACAGGGACTCTCCACTTCAAATAATAAACTTCAACAAAATAAACAAACAAACTTCTTTTGCTACCTTCTTTGTCCAGGAAGGATGCAAAATAAAGACAGAAACTTCAGTAGATTTTATATACACATTTTCCTCAGCTCCTAAGAATTTCTGCTAGTGAAAAAAAACACACTAAAGCTCTCAAAAGTAAACACAACCCTCTTTCTGTTGGGACTTTTGATGCAGGAATAATCTAGTATTTCTCACAAGTACCACTCTTGCTATGAGTTAGCTTAGTTATCTACTATACTTATGTTCAATTTAACTTGAATGTAAGTTTGCTCTAGTCACGTTATGGAAATCTTGTTAAAATAATTATTTAAACATGTCCAGATTTGTTGAGGATGGGATGCAAAATATACTTATCTAGCCATTTCTGCATGGGGAGAGAAATGACCCGGTATATGCTCAACATTACTAGTGAAAGGACTGGAATAAAGAAAACTAATTCATCCAAAGAATTAAAAAATACGAAAAATTAAAATAAATATTATGCTTGTAATGAAAAATCAGTTACTGAAGCCAATTCAATTAAAGTCAACCCACCCTGAAATTAAAGGAGTTCTCTAATTTTGCCTTTAAGAAGAAAATGAAATTGCCTTTACCTTAAGTGACTGTCTTTTTGTCACATAATTTTCTGAATGAAGTAACTTCTCATACTCACTGAAGAACTAAATGGAGAATAAACAGAAGGAGTCAGAATCTTTCGAATGTCACAAGCACTCTTCCAAAGATTTACGATTGTATTATTAATTGGTTTATGCATGTACATATCTTATATATATGATTATGCTTTTAATAAACTGGAAGAACCACTCATAACAAAATTCTAAAAATCTCAGTAAAATCTCTGTAGTCTTGTAAGTCACTACTGCTTAAGCACCATTATGCATTAAAAAAAAAAAAAAAAAACACTCTTAGAAGCCTTTGATATTTAAGATTGACATGTGTTGGAAGCAGTTGTCTGGTTATTTCTTAAACCATAACAGTTCCCAGCTACTGAACACTCTTTGCTCAGTAATTTTAAGAGCGCCCAGCAGATGGAGGAAGACTGGCTGGTATTCTTCTGCTGTCGTGGGCTAAAACAGACAAAAGAAAAGACTTGGGAAAGTGTTCCCTCTAGTGAAAAGAAAATACGTTGTCACCGAACTAACTTCCACCCTTAATCTCTTGTTTCACCTTAGTCTCATTTTTTTACAGTCAACAGTAAGGTTTTAATCTTAATTTTATTGCTTTGGCACTAACTACTCTCAGCTCAATTGGTTCAATATTGTACAGAAGTTTTCAAAAAGGAAGCGAAAGGAGGAATGAAAAGTCTTCAGTTCTTCAAATAAGAACAAAGATATACAGTACTAGAAAATTCTGAATATTGAAAAGTATTTGCTCACCCTATCATAATGTTGTTCCAAAAATTCCGCACTTAGCAACTTGTGTCTTGTAAGCAGATCCTGTAAAACAGCACAAAAGCAGTATTTTCACTAAAATATTTAAACAGGACATGTTCATTCCGAATAGCCAGCGAAAACATAAGACATTCAACAGAAGATTTTCCTGTTTTATTAAACAAAGATATCTGGGACACAAATGCTGATATTTGGACACTGCTAATGAACTTGGTATCAGTTAGGAAAGGTCCGCTATGCATTATGCTAATTTACACAGGTAAATTACAGTAGCCTGTGGTATTATCACTGAAAAGCTCCATTTATGGATCAAGGCCTTGCACAGAACTACGTACACCTGAGGTTAAAATTCAGCAGTCTATACCAATTACTATTACGCTGACAGTCCCATGACCAGCTGTTTTGGGCCAACAAAAAACTTCTCCATAAAAAGTTAACACTAAATATACTCAGCTTGTAAGCAATATCTCCTTTTCATTTTGTTAAGTGATCAGTGAACAGTTGGGGAGAGAAGTTTGAAGGTCACTGGCATATGAAAGTGCACATGTATTCAATTAATGCACAGCAGTTTAAATCTTGCCTTCTGGAATAAAAGTTATTGAGAACGTAGTATGTATATTTAAAGGAGCCTCATACATTCTGAGAGATAAGGAAGAATAGTGTTCAGCTTACCCATATGCACCTGACCAAATTTTATTCCTCTCTCTATGCTTATTTGGCTCAAGAAAGTAAACATGCAACATCTGAGTTCATATAATGAAGAGCTACAGAAATATTAATAATTCAAATATGGAATGTAAACTACCTTGAATGTGGCAAATGCATCTGAAGCAATGTCAAATGTCGACATTTCCACGTATCTGAAGAAATCATAGAATTGTTCTGACCACAAGATTATTTTAGCAAGTGGTTCATGTCTGATGCATTCTCGAAGCATTATTCCACAATTTAGAGCAATTTCTGGAGATTCGTACCTATAAAACAAAGATTCTTTAAAAATACCTTCAGAAGTTAGCATTGCAACACTACACTTTTTTTGCAACATCGCAATTTTCACTGCTATCCAGTCAACAATAACTCAAATAATTAGAGGTACTTAACTCCGTATTAAATTCTACTCTCAAGTATTTTTTCTGAAATATTACTGAAATCCCCGAAATTATTAAATTATTGCCTCTATAAAACGAGAAGCAAGATTAAATAAGAGTCTCTCCCTTTATATTCAAAAAAAATTTTTTTTTCCTATTTGTGGGATTGCACGTATCTGGATGTGAAGCAAGCAATCCCGGTCTAAAAAGCTATTTGCTTGCACGTAGCAGCAATTTGCATAATACTATCCTTTAAAAGAATGCGAAGCTTAAGAATTAACAATACTGGACATGTCTTCACGTCTCCTCTTCCATTAAACCTTTTGCCAGTCTCCCTGTCTACCCTATGCATCATGTCCTGCTTGAAGCGTTGCCAACGGCGTCCTCTGATTGTAAGGACAATACTGAGCACCTTCTTTCCACCTAAGTCTTGATTGCCTCAGGCAGAGTGCACGCAGCTTCTAGAAGGAAACCTTCTGGAACACGTCCTGATTTGATGCAAGTGATGAAGTTGTCAGCAATGGCTCTGCTCAGGAACTGCTGCTATGCTTATTCAAGTATATTCCCTGAGCTGATTTCAGCATATGCTGAGAGTAGCTGCCAAAAACTCACAGCACTAAGATGCACATTTCATAGAAATACACCTTTGTACTTTATACTAGCTCCTTGTTTTCCCAAGTATGCTTACTAGTAGGAAACTGGAGGAATGAGGGCTGACTTTCTGGGCAAGAAACACTCTCAACATTTTGAAATACAAGCTATCCTGATCTATGCAAAAGTTAAAGTTTGTTGCTACCTACCTATACACTTGGAGCGGTCAAAGCCTCTAATACACCTCCTCACCTCCCGCCTAAAAAGATCCTGGTCCTAATTCATTGAACACTAAATTAAATTCACCAGAAGGATTCTGGAACAAAGAGTCACTATGTTTACTCAGCACTAACTATATCATCATACAAAAACTTTTCTTATGTACTAATTTTCACATTAAATGCCACATTATTTTCCTATTTAACCTTTCAGGGAGATCTGAATTCTACTGAATTTTTTGCAACTCACCCCATCTTTTAAATTTACTGAAATTTGACTCAGCCAGATATAACATGTAAGTCATTTAAGCTAATTAAATGCTCATTTCGAACTTGTTCACTCACAAATACGTTTCAGTAAATCCTGTCAGAAAATTAGGACAAATAGGTTATATCCCTCCATCATACATAAACAAGAGCATGCTGAGAAAATAGTTCAATTTCTCTGTACCTCCAATTTCTTTGCAAGTTATTTTGAGGAAGTATTGAATCAATATCTTCGCTTATTAACAATCCTCTTGTCCTTCTAATATTTAAATTCCATTTCTCCTCAAAATCACTACTGTAGTACAAAAAAAATGAAAGTACCTCTGGCAGACTGGGTATCTTAAACTTACAGGAATTGAAACAAACACTCAGTACTGCTTCTGGGGCAAACCCTTTGCAATCAGCAAGAAATTAAAAGACGTAAAACACCTGCCTTCTCTACAGAGCAAGATCTCTTGTTCAAGATGCACAGTTCTCCACGTACAATCATGCATGCAGTATGACGTGGCTCTTCAACATTCAACAACACAGATAATGCAAGAATAGAGGAGGAAGTAGCACTCTGTCATGCAGCACAGGCCCTGAATTATTCTTTGTCTGGACATGATTAAGCTGGTGGGTTTGGGTGACTGTATGAACATGAATAACTGTGAAGAAAGGGCCACAAACTAAGACCAGGAGATAGGACAGCAAACTGGAACTGATGGTAGTTAAAGCAAAAATAACCTAGCCTTTAGTACTTGATAAATGAGTAAGTTCACAAGTAAATAGTTTAAATTGGATCAGATAATACGCTGAAAAAAAAATATATCTGCTGTACCCCAAGAAGAATCTCCTTAAGTTACTATTAGTTCTCATTTTTCAGTTATACTTCATGCAAAAGAATATTTTTGGTGTTCTGTCAAACAGATTTTCCTTTCCTTAAGGAAATTACAAGCCTTAAGACAAAATCAAATGTACTGGAAAGGAAGAAAAAAAAAAACGTTTCAAAATTCACTGCTTCTCCATGAAATCTAAAACTTCTTACTTCATATAAAAGCATATTTATACTTCATAGTGTACTTACCCTTTCAATAGCATGAACAATATATTTTGTTGAGTGCAGATGTATTCAACTGTAGGAGTTCTTGTACCAATTTGCCTTCTGAGAATGTTGTTGAAAATTTGAGCAACATCTTTTTTGCCCTGTCAAAAACATAAGCAGTTAAGTACGTAATATTGAAGTCCACTATGCAAGTAAGAATTAAATATCATTATCATCATCTCATGCCTTTACACCTAATGAGTTTTGCAGTTCAGTCAGTCTCTGTACACTCCCTTAATTGGATCAAATATTCTGCTTCTTCATACACATTTTAAATGTGTCAAAGCACTGAAAATATTCTAACATGTTTCAATCAAATCATGGGTAACTTACATTAAGAAACAAAGCCACTTCATATTTCATCTAATATTCCTGTGTATTGTCTCTCTCTGGGACTTGTTTTTGTTGATAACATACCAGTTTTTAAACAATGCTCTTGCTTGAAAGTAGATTTCTTCAATACTCTATTATTCTCTCACCTTCTCTAGGAACATATACCGCCACCTTCGGGAGTCTGCAGAGCACTTGTGACTGCAGTGTTAACATTCAACTTAAAACTTTAACTTATGGAAGTAATAAATAAATAAAAACTCCAAAGGAAAATCATCCATTGACTTAAAATGCAAGTCTCACATTTTCTAACAGACAAAAAAGTATAAATAAGACAAGTATGCTGTAATTCAGCACCAATTATACAAACATACACACCAAAAAAAAAAAAAAAATAAAGCACATTGATAGCACCAGACAGTATAAAAGGAGCTTGGAATGTTCTCTTCACTGAATATAGATACACCTACCATTTATTTCTCTTGGGACATGTCAGCCCATAGCTAAAGTTAACAAATTGGTAAGGACATTAATAAAAAGCTGACCATAAATACACACACTTTTCACTGTCATTCACATATCATTTAAAATTCAGATTTCTGAAATTAACTTTCCATTTGAGATTGCCATAAAGACATCTTCAAAACTATTTGTTATCAGATGTGATTCAGAAAAATACAAGCAAACTTTTGCTAAGCCTAGACTTGCAGACATAAGCCTGCTAAGCAATTCTACCTCAAGGTTCCTTGAGCCTTATAGACAAAAGCCCTTAGTAGAACATTTTTCTTGGGAATCTCCAGCTGTGCCTTAAAAATTCCTGTTAGTATCAGTAAGCCTTCAAGTAAAATGCAAGCTGTACATTTTTAGCATGCATTTAAAAAATAACAGCAATTATTCAAAACTAATACTTTTTTAAAAAAAAAAAATCAAATTAGCAATGAACCCTGTGTAAGAAAAAAACCCAAATATTAATGAACATGTAAGAGAACTGTAGTTTTACGACTGGTATGTTTGGCGAACAAGCACAGACAGTTTGTTAGAGTGTTGTTTTCAGGATATAAGAGTTTGTTTGTAAATGCTTATTTTCTCAATTACAATTCCATTGAAAGCCAGCCCAAAACAACACCAGAACTCTTTGTTCTGATAATGAGTGGAGCAGTGTTCCCAGAAATCGCTTTACTCAAACTCCATATAATACAGTCATCAACTCATTCACTAATATCGCCAATTTTGCCTTGGATCTCACTGTTTGCTTTGAATTCACCAGCAAGAACAGCATTTTCTTATTATTCCCGTAACTGAACTGATAGTGGTACATAGCAATACAAAATCTAGATTGTTAAAAACATGTATTACTAAGTGATGTCATGGTCTAACAAGGGCAAACAGACACTGAACCTTGTGCCAATAGTCACGACTGCGAGAGGTAAGAACGAAACTGTGCTAGTATTGTCTTCAGAGTTGAAGGATGCAGGCTCCCTTATGCAAAAGGCGTTTTTGTTATTTGTTTTTCTTCATTTTTTTAAAAAAAAAAAACAAGAACAAAAAAAGTTTCACAAAGGATAGCATCTCTCCTACAGATAACGTTAGCACAAATCAGCAGGGAGATGACTGCTAGGTTCATAACACTACTCAGTAGATGGCTTTGTTGACTGCTTTACTTGAAAGAAAGCTTCCAGATATAGAAAAAATGCCATTTTAAACAAGCCTTTACATATCAAAATGTTTGGACAGTTTACACAGTTTCTTAATAACAACATAAAAGTATTACATTTGTTACTTTTCAGTTTTTTACCATTGTATTTATCTTCAAATACATTTGAGATAGTTTAAGAATCAGAGTAAACAGTCCCTGACTATTATCTTACTATATTATAAAGAAATTTTCTTCAGGAACAAGATTAAATTTCTTGACCAAAAAAGAGGACATTTGCTCAATCCCTGAACAACCTCAGGCTTTGCAGGGGCACCAGAAGGAATAAATAGTAAAACTATTCTTCAGGTTTAAGAACCAACAGGAAATCAAGTTCATATCTCCATCAGCAATGAAGAAACCATATTAAATGAGACAAACCCCATCACAGAGAGTTGAAATACCAAAGCCAACATCTAACTGACTTTGTAACAGATCAGAAGCTAGTGCAGGTTTGGAGCATGAGGGTGCTGGTGTTAGTTCTGGGTAGCAGCAGCACCCGGACAGCACGCCAGATGCCACCCCTGCAAAGTGGCCACGGTGCTGCCTCGAAAGCAACGCGAATGACTTGTTCCCTCTGCCGGGGGCAGGCCACATCCCCAAATACCAATGCAACCCAAAGCCCAAAAGCAGGAAACTGTTCGCAATCCTTCAAGTCCCCTTAGAATAAAATGATCGGTTCTTTTTAATGAGAGCACGCTGGTACAAATTGTTATCACTCTTCATTACCAGGAGATAATGAAGGCTTCCTTCACTAATAAGCCGGCTGCGTAAATACCATGCGGATAAGAATCTAGAGGTCAGCAAAATCCAGATGACATTGCACAATTTCCTTCCCTCAGCAATTAAAGGCCATCGTATTTCTGCATTTACTTTCAACTTTCTCATGTGTCCTTGCTTATTTGACAACTAGAATGTTTTATACGTTTAGGGTAAACAGTTATGTGGGTAAGAAAAAATATCACCATATTGTAGTAAAACATAAATCAGAGGGCGTTACGGGTGGGGCAGAGAAGAGAGAAGAAAGAACAGGAAAAAAAGCTATTATTTTTTGAATGTCATATTGTAACTGGACTTTATGCTATTGTATTGGCAACATGACCAAGTGGTTTATGAACATTACCGCTTTCAAACAACCTTAACAAGTGGGAGGGTCTTTATGGTCAAGGCTGTGGAGTGAAATACAAGGGTTCTTGGCTCTTTTCCTAGACAACCACAGACTTCTTGCAGGACCTCAGGGAAAATGAGAAAATTCAACTGTACAGCATTTCTTATAAATAATTGTGTGATTCTTCACTGTGATGCTGGACAGCTAAATTATTCAATGCGATGACGTGTCAAGTTCCAGACAGAGGTTTGTATAAAGATGTAAAATAAGTATTATTGTTTTGGAGTATCCAGCAGAGTATTCTGGGTTTTGTCTAAATAGAAAAAGCAAGAAGAAAGTAGAAAAAAAGTTGACTCACTTGCTACCAAAAGTGAGGAACACTAAAGATCATTTTTAAAAACAACAGCTTTAACTACTTATTTTTTTTTCCAAAATTTTCCGATAATTTTCTTACTTTTTCAAGTAATTTAATTTAACAAGGTAAAAACCCACATATGGCCTTTAGTATTACAGCTGCAATAACTTAAAAGTGTTTAAGTGACCTTGTGTTCATTACAGTATTACTAGCAAGAGATTAATCCTTTTGTGAACACAACTACTGAAGACTATTCTAAAATTTTAACCAAACTGTAGAGTCAAGCTTAGAGGTTTACCTACTTCAATGCTGTGCAATTTATGATTTTGTGCAAATTCAGAGATCTGTACTATTTGCTTAATTTACTAAGTCATTTGTAACAACAAGAGTACACTTCCTAGTGGCTTTATCTCAGTCAGAAAATAAAACCTGTAGATCAAAAGCTGGTTTATCCAATTAAAGCAACAAGAATTCAGATGAATTTATTCCAGCACAGACAGTTTCTTACCTCAAAATCAATTAGCTGCAAGTCAGCTACAAGGGTACTTAGAAGACCACTGTTGTACAGCTCTTGAGCAAGCTGTGCCACAGCTTCTGTCTGTGGTTCTTTTTCATTTGTGCCATACAGGATTTCTTTCATGGCAACAAGATTTTTTGAAACCTCCTCAGTGGCCTAAAGCAAATGGAAAAAAAAAATACAGTTAGAACGCAGTGTCATTTGTCTTTGTAACTGTACATTCTGTTATACTTAACATCAGCAAACTTTCATTAAAAAATAATAATTAGGAAATAACCTGTTAAATAAAAATAGATACTCCTTCTGCAAATAAGACTATGTTACTAAAAAATCAAAGCAACGGCCAGATACAAGCAATTTAGTTGGCAAGACAAGTTATCAAAAATAAAAATCTCTTCTTTTTCACTGCCTCTGAACTTCCCATTCAAAAAAACCCCAAGGAATAGTGACAGTATGGCAAGCAACTGACAACATTTCCATTCTGTAACACAGAGGTATGCAGGATCAGACTGGAAAACGTGACCAAGACAGAGATCTGTCTCCAGCAAACTGCTTAGAGACACCAAGCATACTCTACAGATTTGGCACTTCTCTGCTTTTCTGTCAAATAGTAGGTGCTCCCATCCCAGGCAGAAGGAAGGGCATTTTCCCTTTCCAACTGATAAAAGCCTGAAGATAACTTGAAAATTAAATAAGGTCATCTCAGTATATAAGAGCAAACTGCCAAATAGACCTAGGAAGACCTATAGTCAAAGAACACATCAGTACAGGGGATAATCAAAAGGTGCTTCCCATTTAAGTTCCTCCTGCAAAGGAGAGACAGGTCTGATGGTTCACTTACGGAAGCCACTGAAAGGAGTCCCTGGGTTCCCATGTTGGGCTGGAGCACTCCTTAGCAGTGAAAGCAGAATTATCTCATGAGTAGAACTAAATACAATTTCCAAACACTAACTTCTGTATCTTAAAGCACAGCTATTTTCAGGGAAAAAAGAAAATCAACTTCTTTAAATATATAATTCTGCATAGCTTCAGGGTAAAATGTTGAAATGATCACCGTAAGTAAATGGTTTAGGCACATTATATTTCTGTATTGTCTCTAAAAAGTGTTAATTAGTAAATATATTATTGTATTTTATATTATATATAACATGTATTTAATATTTCATTATATTGTAAATTTATTGTATTATTATAATAGTGCACTAATTCTTAGTAATTTCTTGACCTGACTAGTTATGTACACATACAGTTTAACATATTTGATTTATGATGGGTAGCACATGGAAAATCAATCAAGAGAAAGAATGATCGCTTTCTGAATATTATCCATCTTATAAGGAATACATAAAAATATTTCTCATTTTGAGAGTATATCTAGAGAGGCCGAAAATCAGCATGACCGATGTACTATTAAAGACGAAGCCATTTCAGCTTTGCTAGGTATGCAAGTAAGGACTCTATGACCTTTAAGGAAGCTCAGTATCATTTTTAGCTCCTCCACAACTTTCCACTCCCTTCTGCCTCCTCTTTCTCTCTATTTCCAGTTCCTATTTGCAGTCATCTCCTCCTTAATTGAAATTCCCAAGGATTTTCTTTGCACTGTTTGCAAGATGGCAAGAAGCAGGTGTTCAAAATGACTGTTTAAATTTCTGACAGCTCCTGAAGACCTAAAATGAGAAAGCCAGCTCACCATATTAAAACAGTATTACACTACACAGCTGCTTTATTTCTTTAAAATCTGGAAGAATAATCTCTTTACTAGGAAAAGAGCAGAAATACCTGTCAAACTCAGAGATATAAAGAGATGCCTTTGAAATATGACTGCCAAGAAAAGAGGAAGAAGTAATGAAAATTCTATTGTAGTTTGTCTCTGCACGGTAATTTAAAAAGACGAAAGAGAAAGAAAACCAGGGCTTTAAGTAACTATCTACTTTAAGCAAGAATGGGGCAGTTTTGAAGATACGCCTGCAGATTTCTCATATCCAAAACCAGAACAAACTCCTCAAACTTTTATGATCACACTTGAAGGCTTTTCCTCACCACCAACCTAAGAAAGAGGCCTAGTAATTTAAATGCTTCCAAATCAAACAGAAATATCCAGCACTTCCAAACACTGAATGCTTTAAAAATAAATCCTTCTGGCCTAATACAAATGTGCAACTCCGTGACTTCAAAAAGTTGAGGTCTCTCCACCGCTGCTGAGACCTTCTGAACGTGCGTCATTTGAATGTGGAATGGCATTCTGCTTTAAGGGCAAGCAATGGTGAGAGATGCACGGCATCACAGAAGGGCTAAGGTTAGAAGGGATCTCTGGAGGCCACAAGGGCCTTCAGCAGAACCAACCTCAAAGTCAGATCAGTTTGTTCAAGCTCTCAACAGCACGACGGATGGACACCCCACAACCTCCCTGGCCAACCTGTTCCAAAGCCTGACTGCCTTCACTGTGAAAGCATAGAGACTTGCTTGTATCACTTCAACTCAGGCCAAAAATATTATTTCTGGGTATATATTGCAAATAGAGTTTTCTGAAAATACTTTATCAATAACCAAGGTCTTCTGATACATTAAACTTACATGAAATATTACATTTCTATATTCCTTCTTCTAATCTATCTCAGCATCAGAAGGAATAGAAAAATGCTTGCAAACTCATTCCAGAATCTCTCTCTACTCCACTCCATGAACTCTCCAATATATCCCAAATACTTGATGTGCAGAGCTATTTTTGCCATTCTGGATGCTATACAGAGAGAATGGAACTTAGGCTATTACAACCAAAAATAGAATGCTATATTAAATATCAATACTCAAGAGTTAAGTAAAAAAAAAGGAAAAAAAGTAAGAACTAGAAAAGGGTAGCCACAAAAACATCATTTGCAAGATTTCCTACAGGATTAATATCTAAATAATCACTAAATGCGCTGCCTACCTCTTTTGAAAAAAGAGACTCCAGAGGAAAACCAAACATAAAATTGGTCCAAAACCCAAGATCAAATACAAAGTGGAATTAACAATCAGATACCAGATACGTGTAGTTATATATTATGCAATATATTATACTCTTCCAGTGCAATACTGAGAAAGAGTAACCACAGAGCAGTTAGAGCTTTAGAGACATATCACGTCTGAAATTCAAAGGTGTCAGACAATCAATGATGTTTGAGGACAAGATTATAAAAGCCTAACTAAAATTTAAAGTAAGGAAAATAAAGTACCTCTTTCTCTATTTTTACCAAAGGCAGTAAGGAACTATTTAAAAATAGACACCATGAAGTCACCCATAACAAATGTCCCACCACTATTAGTTGTATGTCTTGATAGCTACAAACCGTTATCGATTATTCCGCTCTCTAGGAAATTTCAGAGATACTCCCAAAATGTACTGGTTCCTCAAGCACTAAGTAGTGCGAATACCAGACACTTCATTCAGACTTGTGGAGCTGGAGTATTTGGTGTTTTGAAATAAATGCTGCTTTTACTTACAGAAATCAACAGAATAGGAATACAATATTTAAGTTGAGGAGAATGTTATTTTTGTTCAACAGGCTCCTGGTCTATGGCTACAGATTCTATCAACACCAGTAATGCAATTACATAATTTGCACAGTTATGTAAAAGACCCATCAAAAAGGTAATTTACCTACAGTTTTGGATCTGTATGGCGCAATTTTTTTTCCTAGAGTAGAACAGTATCTCTCAAAAATAGAATTATTACAATGGTAATTGGTATTTAAATTGCTTGGATTTGCAAACTTACTAAAACAAACAATTCTGCAGAACATATAATTATCTGTTTATATTGATTTTACTAGTTTATTATAAGCGTAAAAAAATATTATGCTATTTTTCAGTAGACAGCTGCCATGAACACAAAGAGTTAGGTTCAGTTAGCAGAGAAGCATGTTGTCTCATCCAGTATTTTTTTAAAAAAAGTCCTAATTTAATCCCTGAGCAACAGCCCCATGAAGTAGATAAGGCAGATTACCTAACCTCTAGTTTTCGTTCAACCACGAATTGATTTTATACATGTGCATAACATCTTTAAAATTTTACTGCTTTGTAAATTATGAAATTAATTTGCTGAAATCTAATCTACGGCTAGGGCAAGAAGACATAATACTACCCTCTGACAGCTGAATCAAATAAGATAGTTTATTGCACTTGTCCATACAGAGAGTATACTGGCCATTTGACACAGCTGGCAACTTAAAGAGAGAGAGAGACACACCATGACTTTGAGATTTTCACTTTGGCCAAAAATTTGAATTACTGTTCTGAAATAGCCTACCTGCACAGGCAAACAATATGGCTGAAACAGCTAGAGAGCCCACGCTAGAGCTCTTATGAGCAGGTTATCCCAAGGGCAGAGGGTAGGAAGAGCAAGTATATTACATGAGTAAATATTTACCTTCACGACAGTAAACATGTGTGCCACAAATCAAATGAACCAGCAGTATAAAAATAAATGCTGAGGTAAGCCAAAGAGGAGGAAGAGATGAAAATAAAACACCAATGTGCTAGCTCAGGGTAGGTCCCATCCATATGAAAGGAGTTTTCCTTCCCCTTCTTTTTTCTTTAGTCCCCCTTTCCAAAAGTACATGAGTAAAGAAAACTAATAGCATATGAAACAACAAAGTCTTCACTTATAAACCATTTGTCAATCCAAGCTTCTGAAATAACTCTTCTGTAATAATGAAAAACAGCAAACTACTTCCTAACCCTAAGTAAAAGCTGGTATTCAAGGAGCACCCGAGTGGCAGTGCCTAGGACGGGCTGCCAGCAGCGAGACCCAGCCGGCTCTCAGCTCTCCTTCCCTGCTGGTCTCAAGTCCCAAAGCACGCACTGCAACACTAAAGAGCATTTCAGAATGACCTGGAGAATTAGCTGTTTAATATTCCTCCAGTATTCACAAAAACTAGATTACCATGGAGCACAAAGCCACTGCTCATTTTTAAATTTCCAATTTCTATAAATAAAACAAATTTTCCAGGGGAAAATGTCTCATAATTGAACAAGATGCATTAGGATCTCTTCAATTATTTTACATCTTTTATTTCAGAGTTTTTTCCATTTCAGTTATGAGGTATATATCCCACGTGAACAGGAAGACATCCTGTCCAAGCTTTAAAAATCTCTTTCTTACAAATCTGTGCTTTTTCTCCCTCTCATAAAACAACATTGAGGGTAAATCCAGCATTTTAGTCTAAGTACTGGAAAAACTTTTTAAACTTTTTTTTATAGCAAAAATGGAAAAACCATTTTTACTATAACTAATTACACATTCAATTTCTAGGGAAAAATCTGATTTTCTTAAAAAGCTGTATTTCCAAATGTGTCAGGCAATTGCTAGAAAGTATTCTCCACAAAGTATCGAACTAAATATTTTCATGACAGCATTATGCTGCTACTGCATGGTAGGAAATACCACAACTATATATTATACATAAACTGTGGTACTGCAGTAGAAAAGTACAAGTTTGTATTTGAAACGAATTTTGTTTTGTGGAAGAAATATTTTATATGATGATTAGATTTTTGAGAAGTTCAGTTCAACCCATACTGAAATTTTTTGGGGCTTTATTTAACATATATATATTACAAATTTAATGTGCTAGAGAATAAGGAAAATATGTAACGGTGTACTTATTTTTTAAAAATAGTAAAGAAGTGTGGGAAAAGTAATTATTCTCCCCCCTCAAATATTTTCTATCATGAAATAAAGATGCTTTTACCACAAAATTAATCAACACTGAAATATACTATGCTGGTCAGCCTTGAAAATTTGCTACTGTTATCTGATAAAAGCACACCTTTGGATGAAACAGCAACAGTGAAGTAGAAATTTTAATAATAATAGTTATTGTTATTATTATTGTAAAGGCAGAGAAACAGAACTATTTTATACCAGGTTAACCCCCGATTAGACAAGGTATTTAAAAAAATTTTTTTCCTTTTTCCCTTTTCTTAAAGAGTTGCGTTTGTGCTTTATGTGCAGGGAGTTCTATTTCTGTTCAACTGTCAGCCATAGAACTGATCTTTTCAGTAACAGAGAATGCTTTTCCAACTGAGCTGGAAAGTTACATTGCAGAAAGGATCAGAATAATAAAAAGAGGCAGTGAAAGAGAGAAACAGATGCTTATATATTAAGATATGGGTATGCAGAGATTTTCCCTTTTTTAATAATGGATATTGCTCAGACTCTTGCCATCTCAAAGTCCAATTACTTAGACTCGAAGTTACTCAATCAGTTATCTCAAAGTTACTCCAATGATTTCTATTGACTGGACAGGAACAGACCATGAATTCAAGGTGTTCAGTCAGAGGTGGACCCTCAAACACACGATGATTGGTCTGTAAGATATTTAAGAACTTTATCAAACCAGGAAGCACTCAGAGAACCCAAGATAAACTGCTACCAGCACAGTCACCTTGATGGAGATCTTAGCTTGCCAATGAAACAAGTAATTCCTGCAATAACTCTCTATTGAGATTTGGGGACAGACATCTGGAGCATCCAGATTCATCAGCAGGGCTCCTTTGTGAATAACAAAGATTACAGTGGCCAGCACTACCATACTCAGCTCAGTCTTGCAAAAGTCCATATTTAACTCTCCTCGCATTTAACCTACTACAGTGAAGATGGGTTGCTTTCTTTTCTCTTCCAAGCAGAATGTATTGCTTCCTACCTGACACAGGAGAAACAGCTCTCCAGGCTTCATGAATACAGTCTGTTGTCAAAGTGGCCTCACATAAATGGAGATAAGGGATTAAAGGCCACCAGGAAACAAATTGTACACAATAGCTTTCAGCTACAGCATCAAGACATAGGCACATGATACTGAACAGCTATGCACAATGGAATGAAGCTGGCCTATTCCCTAATATAGAGATGTAAGAAAAAAGAAAAAGATGACACAAAAAAGCACAGATTTCAAGGCTGAATCACGTCTCCAGAAACTAACAACAAGGTTGAGGTGAAGGAGGCAGCGCTGTCTCATCTCAGACTATGTCTCCTCTCCTGACAGATGCCTTTAACAGAGAAAGAAGAAGAACAGCAGCAAATGAAAGTACTCTTAGCTTTGTGCTAGCGCTCTGTGATGAACCAGGAAACAGAATAGGATGAGACAAAAGTGTACACACATTGCATAGGTCTGAATAATATCTGTTTTGGCAAGACAGAAAAAGCATCAGGGAAAGATACTACAGTTTGCTGTGAGAGACCTCAAACACGCCACATCCTGGCAGGTAGGTAGGAGATGCTGATCCTAAAGAGTATGACGATAAAGATGACAATCAATCAGGATACAGCTCTCCCTGCCTTTAATGCAACAGGGCCAAATTTGGATGAAAATGGATACAGACAGGCTGGTAATGCTCTACTTAGAAAAGATCATGACTAACTCCTGCACTTGGCTTTTGTTTTAGATGAGTGGAAGAGAGCTCTAGATGAAGAGTTTGGTATTAAGGGAGAAAAGACTACAGCCTGAAAAGGACAGTGGTTTCACAACAGTAAAACCAAAGCAGAAATTTAAAGAAAGATGATGACACAACTTCTTTGGAAAGCACCTATACCTACATTTTTACTGTTCACTATCAGACCCTATATGAATGCCAAAACAGTTAAACAGTAGTGGGAGAGAATCTGAGGAGGACACCACAGCCTACTTCAAAAGCTATTTTTCTTGGTTTTCAAGAAAGTTTTCTGGGTATTTGTTGTGTTTTTTTTTTCTTTTCAGTATTGCCCTCTATGCTGTGGTGCTGATCTGATCAGGAAAGACGTAATCTAAACAGTAAATACCCCTCCATACTAGTCAGCAGGTGGGATGCATCTGCGCATAGGCTGAACCTTAAGGTAATTTTCAGTGAAGCTATCAAATTTACCAGAGAAGTAAATGACTGACACAAGACGCAGATCCTGAAAAACAGGACCTGAAGCAGCAAATCACCTTATCTAAAGGAAACTGCAGTAGCGCAGGAACTTCTCATCACACCTTCCTGCAGGTTGAACAAAAGGCAAGAGAGGGTGCAAGTATATCCTCTATTGATACCCACGGAAACACAAAGTTATTCGGTTTCAGTAACAACACAGCTGCTCTGCTCTGTGAACATTCACATGGACTAGCAAAGACAGAACAACTGTAGAACAGTAAAATCATTACAATAGACACAAATACCGGAAAGCTGTATGGCTATGAGCTGGTCACTAAAGAGTGTAAAGTTCCAAAATAAATTATTTTAAGTATCATATCAGCTGCCAGTGGTACAAAAATACAAAATCTACTAATGTGAAACACACCAGTTGTAAGGTACTTAAAACATATCCTTTATAATAGTGTAGAAAGTATAAATAATTCCTAATTAGTTCAAATAGTTATAATCTTCATAATTTTTAAAAAATTTCCATTATTCTTTAGCCACTGCTAAGTCCCAGCTGTACCTTTTCTGCCTTTTTGTCAGAGATATCTTGCTTTTCTAGAACTGCCATACTTTCCTTCAGGTTCTTCACTATGTCTGCAGGAGACTTGTGGGACTTGCCGAAGGGGAATGGCATGATTGCGAGCAACAGGTCTTCCTTCTACACCTCCTGCTTCACCTAGAAAAGGAGGAGGGAAAAAAAAAAAAAGAGCACGTCAAAAATAATAGCATAATACCAGCATAGTAATGTACATGAAGATCAAGAGAATGCAGCAAAGGCATTCATAAAAAGAATAGCCACCCTTGAAAGTTAAACTAGAAATTATCATCACAAAATTAAAAGCTATCTGTGTTTCTGATTCTTATAAAATACAAAATACAGAGTTTAAGGACTCACATTAAGATCATCATCCTGTTTTACAGCAATCAATGAAAAAGTATATTAATAATATCCAGAGCCATAGTACTGTATAAACAACATGCAGGCAAGACCAACGTGGATGAAATATTCAAATTTATACTAGCAAGCAAAATACTTTCTTATATTCAGTCTTTGGTATACAAATCCGTACATCTCAGCTGATCTTCAGTGATTGTTCAGACACAGGCTTTTACCTGTATTCGTTCTACAATAAGTGTAAAGGAGGCAGCAAAGTCTTCCCCTTAGTGCAAGGGCTAAGAGAATGATGCCGATGAGCCTCCAGACAGCAATCTATTCCTACACCAAAACACTTCTTACGTTCTGTTTTTTTTTGTGTCAATACTACCGTAGCTTAGTACTGAAATATAACCTCCTCTGAAAGCCCCCCCCACTCATTTTATGGGGGAATAAATTTTGTTATGAAAAATGAGGATGTAAATAAAGCACCTGGAGACATTAAAAATCACAGATGTATCTTTTTTCAAAAAGATAAATCTGGTCTTATGGGAGCAATTTTTCTTTTCTAAAATGTTTGGCTCTTCAAGCCAAATACAAATTCCTTTGTATATTTAAATATACGTAAATGCACATATATATGTGCATTTATTTTGATGTAGGAAAAAATATTTTATTAACAAGAATGAGTACACAAAGGTTTTCACTACTAAATATGTACATCCCTATTTAAACAATAACACAAACTTGTTGTAAGTGACCACCATAAAATATACTTCTAGAACTCTAGTCTATATAGAAGAGAACAGGAAATCCTGCATCGAAAATGCTGACAGCGCTAATTCTGCTGGACACAAAAGACAGCTGAAGCTGACAGAACAGAGATTACACTGTCACTACAAAGAAGGGATGTTACCCTCAAAGTGAGTTATTTGCTGCTTTCATACAGTGTCAGTAAGGTTGGTAGCCAATTCCTCCCCCCCCCGCCCCAAAAAAACCCCACAGTATATGTTAAAGGTTCATATCTAACACCGAGCACTTTGCTCCACGATTAAAATATTGACTCACTCACTCACTAGCAGTTTCAAAATGCTAAACCTGATCTTTTCCAAGCGTACTACAAAAGAACCAGAAGTATCAATTTGATATGATTTTTGTATTGATTTTTAACACAAACAAGTCAGGCTAGTCCAAGGACAACAGTGTGAAGATGAAGAACAGAAGCAACCAGGATCTTTAGCCAAGAAAATTCTCCTAAATACATATTTCAGGTAACCAAATACAGAGATCATAACCATTTTTTCATATCTAAAATTGACCTACCACAGCTGATGAAAAGTGTAAAGCAGGTAGTTTTTAATCAGATTACTTTTAAAAGGAAAGATATCAGCATTAAAGAAGCAACAAGACCCTTCACCAGCTATTTTCATTCTTTAACAGATCATACTGGTACTTCTGTGGTTCTGTTTTGTAATACGATAACCATCTAGTTGTATTAGTATCTCTTTCATAATCAGCACTAAAATGAGATAAAAGCACTGACCACTGGTCATTCCTCAGTTAAAGGAATCTCACACCTCAACTTTGTCACATGCGAGTGGGATGTAAACCTGCCTTTAAGAAAAGCGCAACCCTTACTTGATGAAAATTCAATGCCATTTAAAATAATGTTTAAGGAAAGTTATGGTATTTTCACACAGAAAGTTTTGACCTGCAAGAGGCAGATGGGAAAATAAGTACAATTTCCCCAAAACACTGATGGCATATCTTTAGCATCACAGCGACATTTGAAGTGTTCCCTTTATCTCTCACTTTGATTATCATCCCTATGAAATTAAGATGAGCCCTGAAAACCAAGCTGGATTCTTTCAGGCTTGCCTAGGATCACTGATAATAATAGTGTTTAACAACTACTCAAGCAATTCATTCTGAAAGACGGCTAAGCACATGCAACAAAGCAGATTTGCTCGAAAAGCTACTGGTCTTAATTGCTTGGATTGCATGTTAAAACAGAACAAAATCCAGTTCTGGAATCAGAACAGTTCTTAGAATAAATACATTATACGGAATCACAAAATTAAGAAATTACAACAATTTACACAGGGAACATCATAAACAACAAGAAAATCTCTCTGCATGCATTTTTGGGGTCTTAACCGTATTACTTCTAAACCAAAAGACTACATGGATAACATCTATAACATATATAAACACAAAATTATGGCAAACAATTGTTCTTAAGGTGGGCTCGATGTCAGAGTTTGCAAAACTAGGTTTCCCTCAATTCCCTAGGTTTTCCTCAATTTCTTCTTCAAAATTAAAAATAGCGTACCACTTTGACTTATTCAGGAAGTTTTCCAGATTCTACCTAAGTCATACAGATATACATACACACAGTATATATTATGTATACACAAATCATGTAAGTTTTATTGCATGCACTAGTATATCGATTGGAAAATAATACATTAATAGCACTTCATTAATGTATGCCTATACTGAACATCTTTACCAGTTAGGAAATACCAGGAATTTCTCGTAAGCAGTTTACAAAATCAGGTAAGAACTGCCAACTACAGTAAAGAAGGAAATCCATGCCCGTGACGATTAAAGGCAACACTGTGATTCATGGTGTTCTACGCACTGTGTAAAACTGAACAAACGTAGTATTTCTGCTATTTCAACTGTATGACTGGACGGAAAGCAGCAGCACTGTCGGGAACCTCTCTTGAGGCCTCAAATCTGAAGAGCCTACCAACCCTGAAGCAAAATCGTATTACTGAGGATCTCGTGTCACATTAGATCAAAAAAAGCAGGGGGACAATCCTGTCTCTCAGCAATGTACTTAATGCAGCTCTGAGAACACACACAAACTGTTCCTTTCCTAGCCTACTCCAACTACATCAACAAGCAATCTGCACACAATAGACAAAGCCAACATCTGTGCGCGATCGGAAAGAACGCAGCGACGCACATCTGCAAAGGGAAAAGAAGGAAACAACATCAAATGACACTTTCTGTAGATATTTAAAAAGCAGACCTTACATCGTGTCAAGTGACAATTGTTTCATACCAGTAGCACCTGGTTCCTTATAAATTCCTTATAAAATGTTGACTGTGGCTTTAAAAAGTGACTCCAGGATCTTCCAAGAGTTAAACTACAGCAATTACACAGATGGCTCCGTGCTCTGCTGGGCTTCTTTGTTTTATCTTACGTTCCTAGAAATCTCATTACTTTTATTCATTTCTAAAGAGAGGCTATAACAACATTACACCAGAACTCTGGCTTACCTATGGCATGCATTTTACTTTACCAATACTCAAGCAGGCCAAGCCTAACAAAATGCAAGGGCCACAAAGTATTGGCGTTGTAGCCAAATCTAGAATCTGAAATGACTTTATAAATCTAATTGGACTGTGAAACAAAACCATGGCGCACAGCCAGATATGCAGAGTTTTAAGCACAGCTGACACACAGTCACATTGGGACATTTGGACTTTGTGCTGTGGTAGTCCCACTGTTTCAGATAGTATATAGTTTCCAACTACGCCAGTGCAGCATGTATCCACACAGTTTGCTTTATTTATAAGGCTTTTTATTTTTGAATGCACGGACCACAAAATCAATTAATATCCTATTTAAAACTAATATGTGTTCCATATAGAACACTGCTTTTTTTTTTTTAACTAATCAGATAATGCTTGAAAGCATTTCTCTAAGGACAGCCCTGTTCCAAAAAACTTGTTCTAAGAACAAATGCAGGAGTATGACACACAATTCCCTCTCTTTTAATCAATTTCAATTCTCTAAAGAACTGATTCACTAGCCTAAAGTACATTCCCTTTTAATTGTAATCTTCTTATTATCTGAAGAGTGAGAAAATGTGCTGCCTCTACAATAGTAGAAATCAAAGTGTTGCAGTGAAAAAAATGATTACTTAACAGTGGAAGTTTTTTTTTTTTAAAAAAAAACATATTGTAAATAAGATTCCTACATGACTATTAACAAGAAAAATACTGGTACAAGAAATAGTTTGGTAATCCTCATTTATGCAACAATGTAATCCACAGACAAATGAATTGCAGACACTGCAGCCTCAGTGGTGCAGTCTTTTAAAGCTGTAACGAAGGGAAAGGAACACTAGCTCTGCAAGCAAAGAAACAACGCAAACTCAGCCTTTCTGCTTGTCAGATACCACCGGCTACTGCGAGGTAGAAGAGCTGCAGCAGTCTTCATTTTCTCCCACAGAAGCAGAATTCACAAATAAAATATCAAACAAATATTCTCATCATTGCTCCTCAGGAGAGCAAATGTTTGTTTTATCCACCTCCAAAATGCTACCTAAATAGCATTAAAAAAAAAAAAAAGCAACATTCCCAATTTTGGGAAAACCAGGTACAATAAACTCAACTTCCTCTTCTACCAGAGACCTCACCATATAACATGATAGTCTTGCTTTCGCTTCACCTGAAAGAAACAACACCGTATTAAGCCTTCAGCCAGATCTCGTTGACTTGTTTACACACATGGACTTTAGGGTGAACGCTTTTAGGAAGCTGCCAATGAGCAAAGAGAGGGGACAAAAACCCTTTAGCAGCTTTCTGGCTACAACTGCACATATTAAAAGACTTCAGGCCCGGTAAAATTGCACAGAAAACATCCTGTTAGTGTGTACTTAAGATAAGAAGAAAACTACCACAGATCAAACAAAATATCAAACATAATATTAATAAGGTCAAGCAATTAACAGTGAGGTCACCAGAGACGAATGGGCCAACGTAGGAGGCTGCTGCTGCCAAAAGAGACGGAGGTTGCCGCTGCCAGGCGTCCGCAGGTGCCTCTACATCAGTGCAGCTGACCCGCTCGCGAGCCCGGGCGACTCGCTAAGCTATCGGAAAAGTCACACGCACAAGGAAAGTAAGCAACCACGAGTACAGGGAAGGAGGAGAATCGGTCCCTTTTACCAGCGAGCAGCTGCTTAATCAGCTCCTCGATCTCACAGCCTCACCCGAGGGCACAGGTTCACTGGGCCGAGCCGCGGCTCCCGCACAGCCGCTCGGCTCCCGCACAGCCGCTCTGCACCGGGTGTTCGCAGCAGGCGGGGG
This sequence comes from Rhea americana, assembly GCF_003343005.1. Classification (NCBI taxonomy): domain Eukaryota; kingdom Metazoa; phylum Chordata; class Aves; order Rheiformes; family Rheidae; genus Rhea; species Rhea americana. Next base: position 164,508 of record NW_028185483.1, read on the forward strand.
TAGGTCTGAACGCCCACTCAGCTGATTCAGCTCGCTAGAATGACAGAAAACGAGCCCAGCGAAAACAAATGAGGAATAAAAACGATTTCGGAAAGGTGCTTAAGCGGAACCAACGGGAGGCCCTGCTGGGCGCGAGCCCCAGCCAGCACGAGGGTGCAGCCCGGGCGCCGCTGCCGACTCACGTTGTGAAACCACCGCGCGAGGCCAGTCTGCCGCTGGCCAAACGGGCTGCATCTTTCTGAACAGTCATATATTTGTACTAACAGGATAAAAATAAGGTATCCCTGTGCTGTAAAGCGGACCCATCGGACCCTTTTGCTTCAGGTATGTTACACTGACACAGATCATTCGATGTTATTAAAAACAGTAACAACGTAAATCAATTCTCATCAGTTGTTACTGTCACAAGAGACTTAGTTCAGTTAGAAATAACCACGGTGAAGGCTGGTAAGGATGGTAACAACATTTTATCGAGAAATTACACATTTTTGAGAAGCACTGCTTCCCTCCCAAACATCCACATTAGCAGAAGACCCTCAGCGTAAGAGCCAAGGACCGTCTTTTATGCAAGCTACCTTACTTGCTGGGGGAAAAAAAAAAAAGGAAAGAGAAAAATCAAGTATTTCAAAAACAGAAATGGATATCAAATTAGCTATTTTACCTTCCTGTACAACAGATTATAGAAATTTGATCAGTCACCTTAGTATTTAGCCATAACAAAGTTACTAATGTGCCTTCTTTAAGTATCACTGCTGACAGGGCAGAGCCGCCCTTCCCTGCACAAGCCACGCAGCAGCTGGCACAGACAAGGCAGCACCAGGTACCATTCAGAAGAATCTGAAATACTGCTACTAATACTAATCACTGAAAACCCCCAGTTCGAGCAGGCCTCCTCGAAAGGCATACCACCTCCGACGGCAGAAGGAGCTGACCAAAGGCAGCACTCATTGGCTCCTTAGCTAGTTTATTTAAAGCAGGTACTCACAACCATAACGAAAAAAAAAACCCTGAGCCACATTTTTCTTGCCTATTACAAGCCGTTGTCTACTATGGCTTCCAGTCCCCTGGCTCCAGATACGTCGTTTTCCGTTAGATGAAAAAAATTTCTAGAATTAGCATATTGTAACATAATAAGTTTTTTACTTTTTGATCAGCTAAACAGACTGGAACATCTTAGTTTCTCATCAAAATACATGTTTAAATGGCAGAATTTATCAATACAACCTCAAACAGAAAATCTCTCCATCAAACAGGAAATGGGACAGATAAAGAGCATAATCCACACCTCAATCCATTCCAGCATAAACTATATAGCGTAAACATGCCTTTACCTGCAAAAATATGCCATTAACAGAATGGCTACAGTAGTAAACAATAACTACCATCAATGACAGCTGGCAAAATTTAGACACGTACTACAGCTCTAAGGCATTTTTGCTAGCTCCAAAATACTTTTGCATCTTTGTTCAACACGTTTTTCCAGATGAATTTACAACATGAATAGAAGAACTGCAGGTAGCAGTCCATCAGCTGCTGCACATATGACAAGTATGACTTGAGACATACTAAATGTATGAAACAAGCAATGACTAACAAGATCTGTTTAGATCGGCTGTAAAGAATATAATTTATGCATATAGGGTTTTTTATTATTACTAAACTGGCACTTTTCACCTTATACCTGACGCATCCTATTCATCATTAAATACTAACATCTTCCTTGAAACTCACTATTAACTTATTCTATGAGGTCTGTAGCATACAGAAGCTTCAATTAGATTCAAAAACAGTTTCACAACTCTACTCTGCATCACAGAATTATTTGCAATGTGATCGATTTAAAGAGGAAAAGGAAAAAAAAAAATCCCCTTTCCATCTAAGGATGGTATCTTACTTCAGAGATAAATCACAAAGAAATCTGCTCTATTATAACATAGAGTATAGTAAGAGAACAGAAAAGATGGACTTAATGGACTCAGAAAAGTTGGAAAACTCAAAAATAAATCAGTATATAAATCAAAATAACATCATACAAGATAGCTTCTCACTTTCTGAAACTCTCTTAACATATTAAGTCCCCAGCAGTTCACAGCCCTGCTGGCTTCTTCAGCACCAAATGCCAGCTGATTCCTTCCATTAACCAGACTTCTCTCATGCCATTCAATTACTTTACTGATCCTTCTTCCTCTTTGAGAGCCTACTTTTCCAGTAGACTTCTGCATCATGCTGGAGGAAGAAGACAGCAATGACTGCCACTGGGCTCTGCTAGCTCACTACAGCTTCCTGAAAGGACATACATTATACTTCGTGACTTGTACGTTGTTTTATTCATTGCAATTGAACACACAGAACTTTTGCAGAAACTTAAGTAAAAAATGTTTTTTTAAATAAGAATACTTCATTTAAGGGCTTCACAGATACAGCGTAAGTGCAAAAAGCCTTTTAATAACCCTTAGTATCTGAAATCCTAGTTCTTTCTCCATATTGAAGGAAATCTTATGATTCAGCTTCTTTCCCTGGTGTGCAGTTTAGAATTACCCCACCCATTCATTTCATTTTCACAGACCTTAGCACTATATTGCAATATAGTATACAGAGAGGCATGTAAACGCCTCACCCAATCCTTGGTAAATATGTAAGAAAACAAAAAATCACAAATTTCACCACAAAAAAACCCTAACATCTCTAACACACTGCCTTTAAAAAAAGTTTGCTTCAATCTTCAGGAAATACCATTAGGCAGTTTGTCTGCTTCTGGCCAGGTTGAAGTTCAAGCAATTTTCTCACAACCTGGCATTATCAGCAACCTCCTGTTGGCTCAGATGCCTTTACCACATCATCACAAAGCCCAGAATATTTCATACATGATAAAAAATACTGCAACTACGTCCATACCACTACACTTACCCCTGGAAGCAGAAACACAAAGCAAAAGAGTCCTCTTTTTAACTATTCCTATTCCTTTGCATACATTATTCCCATTTCTTTCCAGGGGTTTTCCATTGTATCAGATTTTAGGATACATATCTAAGGGTTAATTCTGTGAGGGGAGAAGCGGCAGAAGGGGAGGCAGAGAGCACACCACAGTCTCACTGCTTCTTCGTTTCACAAACTGTGATACGGTCTACGGTTAACATGCTCCCATTATACGAAGTTTTAACATCTGACACTGCACAGATGAAGTATAAGAAACTTCCCCAACCCCACATCAGCCCCACATCTTAAGACAGAAAGGCAGTGCAAAAGGCACAAGAAAAGTAGATTTTTTAAATATGAATTAATTACATAAGGAAGGAGATTGAGAATTGTAAGCAAATGCACGTGTGTTTTTTGGAGATTGTATTTTGAAGTAAAGTTGAGATCAGTTAAACTACAAGAATGGTCCTGTGCTTGCTGCAGGTGCAATCCTCTAAGGTGCTACCTTCTATAGAGAATATGCTACCAATAAATGCAAAAACCATACTCAGTAAAGTCATACTAAAAACACAAAGTCTGATTAAAAAAAAATCAAAATGGATAAAATATTTATCCAAATGTAGCTTAAATAAGAACTGTGTTTTTGTGATAGTACTACTTTTAATAATAATAATAATTCAAAAAACACCAGTATTTTTCCCATGCTTCCTTTACCTCCTTTGGAGACCAAATCGTTTGGCCTGCTAGAGACTTCTAACACTCAACCTAAGTTTATCTAAGTTCACCACATCACAGCTCTTGACATAATATATCCAAAGAACAAAGGGATCTTTAATAAACATAACCTATAATGGAACGAGATGACGTTTAGGAACTACAAAGTGAAAGCCTTAAGCTGGCGGGCTATTAAACAATGATCACATGTAGATCAGAAACATCCTAAAACCACTGACCTAAGAACGAGGAAGATGCATTTTCCTTAAACAATTACTACTGGTCACAGTCACAAGCAAAATACAGTAAACTACACGTGTCTCTGCTTCAACATGCTATGTCTATTAAGGCTTCCCTTCCAAAATAATGAATTTGGGAGTTCATAATTAAATACTATTTCTGCCAGACTGCTGTACAAGTCATCTCGCTGCTAGGAGCCATTTAGAAACTAGGTGAGATAACGCAGTCAGGCACAGTTTGATGTCCCTAGGTTTACTTTGGTGCATTAGCTGACAAAATTAGGGCAGAAACCCAATCACAACGTGCACAGCAGGCCGGACCACAAAAAGATGTTGAGTCAATTGATGGAAGCTCCTGAGAAGGCAAGTCTGAGGCCACGGACGACTCCTCAGTTCTGCTATTTTCAACTCCACTGAAAAATCTTATAGACAGGGCACAAAGATTAAAAAGTAAATTATTCTGAGATCAACTTTCATCAATCCCAGCTGATTCTTGCTAGGTGAAAACACACCAAGAGAACTCAGCACTTTATTCAATGATGACACATCTCTTCTGTGAAAGGGAATTCTTGATCAAAAATCTAAGGGAATTATGTCCTGAGTCACAGGGAGAGCAGGAAATGATGATCAATAAATAAGCCCATGTTCTCAGTCAGGAACCCACTAACTTGAATCCTTTCTTTCTAGTTCATCAGAGCCTCATTCAGTCGAGGCAAAAAAAATTGTTCATTTAATTTTTTCCTTAAATTATCTCTTATCCAGCACTAAGAGCAGCCATACAGGTAGTATTTGAGCAGACCTTTAAGATCATTATTCATTTGACAGTCTTGCTTTCCATCAAACCTTTACTTTTTTTGCCATGGTTCCTGGCTCTTAAAACACAGGGTTTGATTACACTACAAAGGCTTAACTGACACAGCTATGCTGGCAAAGCCTACTAGTGCAGCTGCAGCTTATGTTAGTTAAAAAAGAAAAAAAAAAAATACTGTGGCCAGTCTTAACAGAAACTGCACTAGGACTCTTCTGGTGTTAAGCACCTTTATAAAAAGAATGTTCTTTTCTTTACACTTCTAACCAACATAGCTACCACCATAAAACCAGTGTCTAATTTTCTCAAACTAGGTATGGGAGATGCATTTTTTAATATGGCTCTTTTATCCTGCTTATCCTCAGATAAGCTTATCCTATCCCCCTCCTTTCCCAGGACACTGTGCTACACCAAAAGAAATGGGGTTTCCAATGGCTGTGTGACATATTGGAAAACAGTGCTGAGATCAGCAAAGCCAGAGGTTAGTCAGGAAAAACCTCTTATTTTTTCCCCTAAATACTGAAAATCAAGAACATGACGCCACTTGCAACAGCAAGAAATCAAAACACCTTAAAATATTTACCTTAAAGGTGAAAACCCATCTATGATATTCAGATGTACATCTAATTTTCCAAAGGTGTGAGTATTGCTACCAAAACACCATTGTGTTTAAGATAAAAACTTCCAGAAAGTACCAGGCTGAAACTTAGCCTAAACAAAACTGTCATGAGTTCAGGAAAGCACATTGATTATATTATTTTCCTTTCTGACTAAATCTCAGACTCATTATTGAACTGATGATCAAACTGCATGTCATGATTTAAAAAAAAAATAGGAAAAAAACATTAAAGACAGTTCACTCCTTTCTCCCAGGAAAGAATCTAGCCACGGTGACACAGAAATTCCACATATTGTCATCATGAAAGTATTTATATCCAAAACTCCTGTAAGAAGTGTCCTTTAGCCAACTCTCTCAGACAGCTCCCATACTCTTTTTCTCTATTACCCGGTCAAGTATTTGGTCAACATCTTAAAAGTTCAATTTCTGGTACATAAACCACAACACACCTAAATTGCCAAGAAAGGTGCATTCCTTTAGGGCCAAAGCAGATCACAGAGCCCAGAAAGTTATATTTAGGGGCAGAGATGATGCATACCAGAGTTAGGAGAACTACCTAGGGAATAAACCTTCAGGAGAGATTTCCTGAGAGCCAGAACTTTGAGATCATGCCATCGTATTTTTATTTTGCAGCAAATATTTTGGAGTGGACGGAAGGGAGCTCCAACTTAACCCCTGACTCCATGTCATGCTGTGAAATGTTATGTAGCACAGGAATCAAGAGGAAAAAAGATACAGACTGTCCCCAACAAAATGCATCCAGGTTTTTGCCATATCAGTCTCAGTAAGAGTCATTCCAATGACTCGCAAGTTGCCTGCAAAAACACATAAGAAACACAGGGTATGTCAGCACACGTGTACTGAAAAGCCAGATACTCCACAAAAACCCACTTGAAAGTCCCTTTCCACTGCCTGAATGTTTCAGTTACTGAAAAGTTACTTGTACATTAAATAGAAATAGAAAAGAAAAAGTCTGTGGTGGTCCATAAGGTATTCAAATCTATAAGTTATGCTTCCTCCATCACAGTTGTATTCTCTTTTGAGGACACCAGGTTATCCTTCTTGGTAGCTGCCCCGCCAATCACTGGAAGTGAACCTCTCTATCTGTCAGAGTAACAAATAAAACACAATAAAAGCCTTGGGATAAGCAGGTAGGAGACCCTCATAGAAATGTTTAAAAATCCAGCTTTATGCCAATCAACACACAAAAGAAAGCACATTACAGTTCCCACTGGCTAGAACTAAGATAAGTTGTCTATTAGTTTTAGAAAGTATCTTTGTATTTAAAAATTGGTGTGCACAGGGGTAGAAAATAGAGCAGCAGAAAGATACCTCTGCAAAAGGAAAACTTTCCAGCTGATTACTAGCTGCTTTCAAGTAAATATTGGGGATGTGATTCTCCAAGGTGGAACAGTCCAGAAGGTTCACAAAAGCTAACTGAGTACTGGAAATAGTCAAAGTTTTCTATATAGGAGTCAGCAGCTCTTCTGAAAAACACCTAAAGGTCTACAAATCAAAAATGTTTGGGAACTACCAGTCCAAGGGCAGTAGGTGTAAAGTAAGGCTTGTAATAAGCAACTAATATTAGACCAACGAACACAGTGGAAAAAGCTGAAGCATCTTTGAGGGACAGAGTTCCTTTATCTGATCTGCTAAGAGTTAAGACTGGAAAGGGGAACTAGCAAATTGTTCCACAACACTAAAATAAGAGCTCTCAGCTTCAGTCCTCTAATGCAGTTACTGCGTAACACTACTAAAAGAAATTGAACCCTATCATAAAACTTACTATCTCTAGAAGTTTACCCAACAAGTAACTACGCAGCTTTTTTCTAACTACTAGAAAAACATTCCTCTAAAAGGACAGCAGATCTTCTAAAGGACTGACACCAAGGTCATATGGAAATTGTTGTGTTTTAGCTGATATTTATACTCCCACATCATATATTATTAGTGATTTCAGTTATGCCAGTAAATCCCATCTTCTTAGGGTTATTTAAAAGAAAAAATCCTTTCAGAGCAAATAAATGCACTAGCTTAAAAGCAATTGTTTAAGTAAAGGGTTATAAAAAGGACTCATGCAGAGTTTAAAACAGTATAGTATCATTGCTTTCTGCATATCTAGAGACTTCAGTTAGTCCTTAAACCAAACAATGAAATCCTCTAAAAATTGACAACTATCAAATTTCATAGCCTTGGTGAACTCTGATGTTATTAAAAGAGCTCAAATTGTTTCAAAAAAATCTTTTCTATGCTAAATGACCTGTAATCATGGAGGCTAGTCAACAAAACAATCAGAATTACAATATAGAAAATGTTTTAGAGAATTATATTTTCAGTGACAATAACAATCCTAAATGTAAGAAGAAAATTCTAAATTTAAGAGGGACTGTATAAGGTTATGCTTTTAAGGCACTGGTTTAAGAGTATAATCCTAAAACATTGCAATCAAAATGCACAATTTCTTATAAATTCTGCAAGATAATTTGTAATAGTATTATTAAAATTTCTGAAAACAACAAATACAAAACATCCGAAATAGCACTTTCAAAAGTCAACAGATACAGAAGCAAAACAGGAGATTTCACACAATCCAGACATTTATTAAACTAAAATCTTTCACTACTAAGTTGAACAAGATTTAAAATAAACTTCAGCTGAAAGGTATCATAGCTCATTACATTTCAAACTATCCAGGTTCTCCTTTTAGTTCCTAAAAATATAATTTTTAATTTTCTCATTTAATAAGAAAAACAATCATTTTAAAATTATTAATTATATTATCTATTGTTAGGGACTTGATAAAAGGACAGATTTTCTCAGTTTTAGTGTAAATCTTAGAGACATAAATCCACAGTACCTTAATAATCATAATAAAGTACCATAATAAATAGAAGGAATGAGTTACAGAAACTTCTGCTATATTTACTAAGACTTCTACATCATTGTAAGGGTTTCTGAAAGTTAAAAATAACCCATGCAGTGATTCAAGATTCAGTCTTTCTGGCCAACAATCCTTTCCCTTGTTCACTGAAAAGCTCAAGAGCGGCTAACTCTGAAACACAGATTTGATGTTACTGCCTAGATTTGCTTCTATCAAGTCCTCAACCTGCATGAATACCCTCGGAGCGACCGCCAGCGCTGGAGAGAGAGCAGAACTACCCGTGAGAGTCCCTTCCAACAGCTCAACTCTAGCAACACTGATAGCTTATTCCGTGCAATTCCTAGAGGAAGCAAAAAGCCTTGCATGGTCAGTCTCAAAGGAAAAATATAATCCATCTTCTGTTGGAGCTACATTATAAATCCATGCTTATATATAAAGTTAAAAAATATATAGTAGCCATATATGCACACACACGCATGTGCCTTTAAGTTCCCAAACAAGAATGAAAGTTCACTAAACAGAATTCATTTCTCTTTAAGCTTGATAAAACTGAATATGCAAAAAGAAGTAAATACAACTACAAGTCAGAAAGTTAGGAGAGTTGGGATTCTTTCGAAGTTAAAAGAATGAAGAAAACTGCCACGCAATTGGTTCACAGAATTGAAAACCTCAATACATTCTTAAGCTTGTCACCCCACTGATATAGCATGATCGTGCACAAATGTACTGACGTTTTGGGGATTTGGGGAGAAATTTTTCCATAATCCTGAAATAAAGAGGCTTTCTTGGACCCAGGGGCATTAACCCCTTCACATAACACACAGAGTCAGACCCACACCAGCCAGACTGTGCAGCTACACCACAACTCTACACAGAATGCTCTGTGAATGGATGCAAGGAGCTGTTTATCAGTTGTTTATTCCAGCTCCACCCTATTACAGAGTTAAGAGTTTAAATATTGCTCAACGTCAATTATAGAAGTAAAACGGAAATACATTAGTCAATAGTGATGAGTCAACAGACTGCTTTTCTTAGAGATTATAAATCTAAATAATCAGGTCCAGAAAAGCATTTGTTTAGAAAACTTAGGATCAAGAAGATTCCTTTGTTGTCAATCACCATCCGCAAAATCCATGGAAAAAAGCAGGCTTCCTCTGGTGGCTGGAGCAACTCAGCTGCCCAGCACGACCTGTCATCACTCAGCTTGCAGGGAACTGGCAGCTCAGGGGGACGCTCCCTTGGAGAGCTGGAATGGAAAGGTGCCAGCTTTCCTGCCTACCTTGCAGGGGCAATAAGGTCCTGGAGGGAGAGCATTTTTGTTTGCTTTCGGACCATATTTGAGTGCATGCTGTAATTTCCATGTTTAAGTAGCAAGGCTCACAAGTCAAACACTCTGCATTTCCAGACTTAAGGTTTTCTAATTATCCCGACTATTTTAGCTCTCTTTCGCCATATTTTTCTAAGAGAAGCTATCATTCATTTCATAGACGATCTATCCCAAGCTACTAAAAAGAAGTATTTTCCATATGAACTTTTCCTTATTTGTTTCTGAAATTAGAGAGCATACAACGAGCAAGGTAGAAGACGGCAAAAACAGCGCTCTCAGTCAACACCCTCAAGTACTGCCCAGGACAGCAGAACTCTTGCAGATTCTTCTTTCTCATTAAGCAAGAGATAGCCCAAGATCTAATATGTGGCCACTATCTAAGTATTTATCTTCGTCTGGGAGCCCCAAATGAGATTCCAAGACTAACAACTAACTACAGCAGTGATTCAGGTACCTAAATGACTAATGCCACTTCAGAGGCCTAGGACAGCATACCCGCTCTCCAACTGCCACTTCAGAAAATCACAAGCCTTCTACCTATCAGGGGAAGATGCTGGAGAGCATCTAAAAATCATACTAGATACCTATTTTTAGGCATCTGAACCCCACATCATGAGAGGAAGCTACTGGAAAAAATGCTTTCAAAACGTAAGCTCCTGAGTGTCCTATTACACAATATGTAGTGAAGTCAGGCATTCAAATTAACAGGAAATTCTCTATGCTTAAACTCATTACACAAAAAACAGGAGGAGGAGAACCACCAGACTGGAGATCACTGGTAAAATTACTTCCTTTAGCATCTGTGAATCAAGTCCACAAAGAACTGAATTCTTTTTCTTCAGGAAAAGTATCTGAACGAGGTGCAATAAGGACCATCAAATATTACGTCATGATTAAACAAACTCATTTAAAGGATGTTCATCGCGGAGCATCCTCTTGTGCACTGACTGAACAAAAGCTCCTACAGAAACAAAACTGTAAGCAATCATGTAATTAGAGCTTCTGTAAAGCAATGTAGGCAAAGCAAACTGAAGTTCTGCTATGTGTTAACTTTTGAAAGATTAATTTTGCTTTCTCAACATTTTTCTAACATAACATTGAGCACACACAAAGCCTCCATCAAGAAGTTTGTCTCAACTCTTCCTCCTACAAGGTACCTCTAAATTCCCCCATGAAGTTTCTCCATCACTGACAATCTCTGCTCAGAAGAAACGCAGGACTTGAATAGCAGGTGTTACAGGTTAGAAGGAGAAAGCATTCATAAACTATGTGGGAGAGACTTCTCAGCACTCACCTATGTGAAGGCTCTATCTGTCAGTATTACTGAAATCTCATTCAAGTAGAATAAAAATCTCTGCATTTTCTTTTCTAAAATTTGAATTCTCTGTGATTTAAACTTTTCCTTTATCACTACTTCTTCTCTAGAATATGTTCCATAAAGTCAAGATGTTATATGCTGATTAACTTTGCAAATCATCTCAAGATAAGAGGCAACAACATAAAAATTGTTGACATATTTGAACAAAGCATGATCCGCCAAAACAGGAAAGTGCTTGTTTTACACAAAATAACCTAAGTAATACATAGTGATAGAAATAACTTTTACCTCATTTGTACCACTGTAGTAAAAACTCCTGAAACTGCTTACCTAGAGAAAGAGCTCAGAGATTCCACCGGGGCAGGATGCTCTGAAGCACCGTCAGCACACGCATCTACATCACAGTACAAAACTTGACTAATTGTTCAATGTCAACAGACTTTTCTAAAAAAATTTTCTCAGCACATAATTTTAGAAGTTGGATTAGCTCCAAAGCAGTATTTGAAAAAAGCTATCCACGCATGGATGTCTTCCTAGGTGAGCTGCTAGCCAGGGGAGTACAGAGTAAAACATTAGTGGAAGTGGCATCAATCTCATAGCCTGCTTCTGCCCGGGAAAGTATTAAAGCTGGCCGGATACAGACCGAGTCCACCTTCTACAACCTTCTCTTCAATACACTTTCTTTGCATTTTCATAAACCAGAAAGCTTTACCTAAAAGTAAATTTAAAAATACACATGAACTTTGCAGAAAGGTATTTCTTCAGATGCTAGCTATCTGCTTGCACTCCACTAGCAGCCAGAAGAAGATTATGTACTCTCCATTTCTAGGAATGCTTCTCTTAATTTTTTGATCATTAGTTTTAATACAGGTAACTTCAAAAGAGGTAAGGCACTACACATACATGAATGACTGAACATAAGTACTTCTCTCAGCATCACACAGATTCAACTCCCTGAAAAGGTGACATATTAATCCAATTTCATTAGTAGTCAAGTCCTATCCTAGCTATTTTTAAGTGTCATGTTTCAAAACCGGGGGGGGGGGCAGTCAAATTTTTACTTACATTCTTTCAGTAACAGAAATGAACTTGTTATCAATGCAAACTGATAAAAGCACGCAATAGAGTAAGAATCAGAAGCAGCACACAGCAATTTTTCACTTACGTAGCAATTTGTATGTAGATCATTCAAAAGTATATCAGACTGTTTTAAAATAACTTAAAGTAGTCATTCCTAAATAACTTCACCCAAAGACATTTCTCAACTTAGAAAAACATATCGATGTATCAATACAGTTCTGTGCTAACTATAACTTCTCAGTTTCTGAACTGCCTTTATGAATATATTTAACTTTTTAGTGATGAATTCTCTAAGTGTTTGAAGGCATGGGCAATGGAAGAAAAAAATTACAAAGCAAATATATTTTTAAAAAGGTACTGGGTATTTTCTTAGAAGTAGCAAAACTTCCAATAAACAGAAGGATTAGCTACAGCATTCAGCAATTTGACCCCATAATTTCATGCCCTTGTAGATGGAATTAAAATATGCTTCCTTTTGGCATATTTAAAATCCACAGTCAAGAACTTTTTATAGTGCCCACTGACTCTACAGGATATTAGCTAGAATACTCCAAAACAAGAGAGTTAGAAAGCAAACTGCAGCTGTTTGTTTACACCTAAGAAAATTACTCTCTAAATTAATGTTGTCTCAAAAAAACAGACCATCATGGCTTCTGAGGAATGACCACAGTTATTCTTGTAAACACAGCACATTATAGCTGCTGCCAGTTTGGATCAATCCTGAATTCAATCCTTTATGCAGAGTATTTAAGTAGGAACAAGTGAATGTGTCATTTTATCATCAAGTAGAATAAGGAAAGCATACAGATTTCTTCAGGTTAAAGACCAACCAAATTCACGTGACAGCAGTTTAAGCCTTAGGTACTACCAAAGCATGTATTGAAAAGTCTAGATCAAGACCGTTAAAATAACCCAAGACAACATCATCTTCTAAATTAACTTTTCTGTTTGCATTGAGGGAAAGTGTATCAGCTTAAAGTTTCACTTTATAACTGAAGACATGAAGTTTCATTAAGTCACGAACCTCCACATCTTACTGAGCAACAAGCATAATAAAAGCGTAACACAGAAACTATAGAAAGAGAGCGCACAGAGAAAAGGGACTGAACTATCAAACTTTCACGTTATTAGACACCCAAAGCAGATAACATAAGCAACATTTTAAAGTTCTCCTGCTAAAACAGCGCAATCCTGGCAACTGATAGAAGTAAGAATTTTTCCAGCTTGTTTGAGACTTATCTATAGTTACAAAAATATACAGTTAAAATGAACACTATGACTTAAGATCACTGAACAATTAAAGAAGTCATAATCTAACGTAACTAGCATCTAGCTTCAACTTTTAGCTAACAAGTAGTAAACATGCACATAACTCACTACTTTCTTACCAAAAACTGCTATATTTATAAGATTTCAGCTGTACAGCCTAGGAAATACAACATTGGAAATTTGTATTTTTTTGCATTGTACATTATGCACTTAAGCTATCTGCTTAAGCAGCCTGTTACGACACTACTGCTTTTGGAGGAGCAGATGAGTCAAATCTTATTTTTGCTAGAAAAATCTGCAGAGAAGTCCTCCAAGATCCATCCTATTAGACAAACGTAATCACACTTCAATAGTCAGTCCTATAATTAGACCGTGTTATAAGGCGTCAGAACTAGAGAAAGCAGGGCTAGAAGGGACCTCATCTTGGCTCCTTCCTGCCACCTGGCCCAAAGCAGCATCAACTATTAGTGTGTCATTCATACACTTCACATACAGTAGAAAAAAAGACTACATTTTGCAGCAGAAAAAAAAAGACTACGCTTTACCAAATGCTTAAAGCTTAGAAGGGCACCACAGAGATTACCAAAGTTTCAAGGAAGACCTTGCACAAAAATTAAGGCCGGAAATAATAACTCCTTGAAATATTTGGTTTTTTGTGGATGCTAGCGTTACTAACCAAAAAGGTAGAAAGTGCAGAGTATATAGCACAGCAGTAAAGTCTCATTTGACAAGCATCAGTTAATTAATAAGAAACTTAAGCATTAGCTTCCATGATAGAATGCAAACTAGATGCTATTTCCTCCTGAATAAACGCTTCATAAAAGCAATCAAGGAATTCCAAGAGGTGGAGTTTTCTTAATATTATCACACCCCACCGGGCATACACATTGGTCTGTGCTTGATAATACCAAGAGCACAATTATCTCTCAAAGACATAGTGTCATGAAGTAGTACTTAACTGACATTTTCATCTAGTCTCATTTATCTAAATACATACATCCCAAATAAACATGAATTCTATTTTATAATTCTGTTCTACAATACATCTTTGTCAGTAACTGCGTGGTAAATACCCATACAACATGTCAAAGTTTCAGAACTTTAAGTCAATATAAAGAATGTAATTAATTTTTTAAAAAATCAACAGCACTAGCCTTTAAAAAAAGATCATCAACACATTAGTCCATTCAAGTGAACGTGTACTATGAAGACCTTTATTCTGCTTGCTCTCAACACCACCAGACATAACCTTCTTGTATAGCAAGGCCACTACTGTCTAAAAAAACCTTAATGACAAGCATCAGACTACCATCAAGATTACAATTTAAATACAAGTAAACTTAAGCCAAGTATATACTACCTGGCTGACTCAAGAGTTTCTCACATCCCAAGACAAGCACAAAACTAACTGCAAAACATGATATTCTTATAATATGGAGTCAACAACAGACGGAATCCTACCAACACAAAGTGCTGTGGGTTATCATGCTGCTCCTAAAAAAATCAGGTAAACTATCAATTTGCTGCCAAATTGGGCAGCCAAACAAAACGTCAGGCTGTTCTTCTGACACCAAAATGGGCACCATGCATCTCCAACTCTTGGGCCTTCTTTTTTCCTCCGCTTAAAGGCATGTGCTACATCAGCAGGTATTAACGAAAGGTACACAACACTGTAAGCAGTAAAAGCCTGTTATTTGAAGGTTCAGATACCAAGACACCAGCTCAGGACGTTAAATTTCCTCTGACAGTATGTGATTTTGTGAGCTCCTACCATTAAAAAGGAAAATGTGTTTCCTGACAATAAACTAAACTGCTAATGGGAAAAGACAAGGCCTCATTAGAATGCCCCACAAAAAACTTCAAAATATTTTACACTAATGAATTTCATTTTTGATCTACATTTGAACTATTTTTTGAGAGCATTGCTGAACCTAAGGGGCCTGGGTCACATAATTCAATCTTTGACTCATCGTGCAGATTAAATCACACCAGTCCCGTGTAGGTTTTAAACAAATCGCCCAGACCTATGTGACCACCCACCACAACTTTCAGTATTTAAGGAAAGTTACCCCTCGGAAAACGGAGTGCGGAACACTTCCCAGTTTCAATACTAGCAGAATCTCCCAGGACTGCGGCGGGGAAAAATGGAAAAGCTTAGAAAAAACGGAGACGACCTCATGCACAACCCCCTCGCAGCTCTCGCCGCGCCGAGGCCTGCGAGGCCGCCGCACGCGAACAACAATTGTAGGAAGAGGCCTCGGGAACGGGGATTAGGCGGCCGGGGGAGCCGGGGCCTCCCCGCGCCTCGGCTCGGCAGCGCGGAGAACAAAGGGGCGCCGGGCCGCGGCGGCCCCTCGGCGGGGCAGGGCCGCCCCGCGCC
>NW_028185483.1:180509-234022 GCF_003343005.1 Rhea americana
CGGGCGGCCCCCGAGGGGCCCCCGAAGCAGGCCCCAGAGCGCCCCGAGGTGGCCCCGCCAGGAGCCCCTGAGGCAGATCCCAAAGGAATCTCTAAAGCAGAGCCCACAGCACCCCCGAGGCGGCCCCCAAGAGGTCCCACAGGTTGTGCCCCAGGACCCCAGAGGCGGCCCCCAAGGACTCCCTGAAGCAGGTCCCAAAGGGCCCATGAGGTGGCCCCCACAGGGTCCCTGCCGCAGGTCCCCAAAGTACCCCTGAGGCAGCCCCGAGGGGCTCCCTGAGGCCGGTCCCCAAGGACCGTTCAGGTGGCCTCTAAGGGTTCCCAAGGACCCTGAGGTAGCACCTAAGGATCCCTGAGGTGGCCCTCACAGGGTCCCTGAGGCAGGTCCCCAAAGACCCCTCAGGTGGCCCCCAAGGAGCCCCTGAGGCAGATCCCAAAAGAATCTTTAAAGCAAATCCCACAGGACCTCTGAGGTAGCCCCCAAGAGGTCCCACAGGTTGTCCCCTGGGACCCCTGAGGCAGCCCCCAAGCAGTCCCTCAAGCAGGCCCCCAATGGGTCCCTGCAACCCTGAGGTGGCCCCCAAGGAGTCCCTGAAGCAGGTCTCTAAAGACCCCTGAGGTGGCCCCGAAGGAGTGCAGGCCCACCCCAAGGCAGGAGGCCGCAAAACAAAAGCTCAGCATGGTGAGGAGCTGCAGCCTAACCACACAGAAACAGGATCCGAGCACCCCACAGGTTACCCCTACCTGCCCTCCAGGGACTGTGGACACGCTGTGGAAGCACTACAAGAAAAAGCTCTGTTTCATGCCGTAATTAATGTGTTGCACAGGCACAAGCCTTCCAATAAGCCTGCGAAATCCGTTCAACAGCTGCATAACTCCTTCCCTTTCATACAGGAAGGCTGATGGTGACCCAAATAGAAAATACCAGTTTTATCTAGGGAGGCAAGAGCCCCAAGAATTTCCCTTATCTGCAACGTGGCAAACGAATGCTCTTGTGTGTTGTAAGCCTTCAGCAGTCACAAAGGAGCAGAGCCGAGCTAATTCCTCCCCTTTACACACAGGAAAAAAAATCCATTAGTTTGATGTTGTGTCATCAAAGCAACAAGTACTGCCTGGGCTACTAAGCATCCCCATGATCAAATAATAAATCTAACTGAAAGCATGATTCACACTTCTGTATCACCCACCACTCCCTAGCTTTCTGACCCACATGACAAATAACACCACCCTAACCTTGAAAATGCCCCAGCTATAATGCACCGTTTCCCAGAGGGCACCTTCTTTTCCATTGAAAGTGCAAATGCTAAGGTGGGGAGGCCACAACAGCTCCTAGAAAAGTTGACAAGCACTGTCTTGTTTTGGGGAGGAAGCTCAGGATTGAAAGAGTCTGGACTTCAAAATGCCAAACTATAAACCACTGGGTAAAATACATAGTAACCTGGGTAGTAACCTGGGTAGCTGGTTAGTCAGGCTAGCACAGGGAAAAGAGCACAAGGAGAAGAAGGACTTCTACTCTGGTGGCCTAGCACATCAGGAAAATGAACAGGAGATATCTCCTCACATTATCAGTGGCCTCCCATGGAGGCAGCCACCGTTGAGGTGCTCCCACGGAGAAGGTGCTCCCACAGTGGAGATGCTCCAGTGGTTGATGTGCTCTGCAGAGGAGCAAAGGGGCTCTGCAAAGGAGATGGCAGGACCATATGGGCTGCCTTTTAGCACCACACATGGAAGGGCCCATGTACCTTCCAGAGACCTCTGCAAGCTCCCTTTGGCTCTGGGGGGCACAACCAGGGCAGCCCGTGGGCACTGTTTTAGGAGAACTTCTGCAGTACGGCTCCTCTGGGCTGGGATTTTATTACCCAAATACTTCTGTCCAACTACTTATTGGTGGCCGTCCTCTTTAACTTAAATCACAGAAAGGAGTTTGTACCCATTACCCTGCCAGAAAACCTTTTTTTCCTGTCTCTCTAACCTTGGGCATCAGCTGTATTGAGACTCTGGTTCTGGCAAAGTATTGTATATTGTGCTTGGACTTTAGATGATCTTTTTCATTAGATTACTGATGAATTATAGTCCTAAGGTTTTCTGCTACTTCTGATCATGATGTGGAACAGGTTCAGGCTATTTCTATGTCCCTGGCAGGTAACTAATATATTATTCTCACTGTGCCAAATACAGAATACCCTGAATTGAAATATACGTGTATATATACATATATATACATATATATATACACACACATACACACACATCTCCAAACATATACATGTTCAGCTGATACTGGCTGTTAGTACAGTACACTGCACAACATGATTTTAAAGCACAAGGATATATTTTTATGGAACAAGTCATTAATTTCTTACAAGCTTTGATCTGAGAGGAAAACTCACCTGCATGTCTGATATATTACTGCTGTACAGCAATTTGGGACTTACTGGCCTGGTTTTCAGAGACGTCCTTAAGCTCTTCACGCTCTGCTACACTGTACATCTTCAGCTGACAGTTTCTATCTTTGTTTTTTTTTTTTTTTAATTGCCTCTACCACGTTACATATCTCCACATTATTTCCCTCTACTTTCCCTGTCACACAACAGGGAAATTTTTCCTCTCACTTCACATGGCTCCCCGCTTCGCACAGGGTGCCCTATGGAGGAAGAGCCTAGCTGGAGGAAGGGAGGTTTAAAGACTGATTTTGCTCCTCATTCAGCTAGAGCAAGACAACTGGAAAGCTCTTTGCGGAAGGGGTGGAAATGGGAGGGTTTGGTCCATTGAAAACTCATCTATGGAGTGAGGGTTTTCTTTAGACACCATGAGATGCCTGAACAGATGAAAAGCAAAAGGGAGTTTCCCTAGCGACACCTGAATGAGAGCAACGGGATTTCCACATGCTGCTGGGCCTGTACACTCCCCTTGCAGACCGGGGAGTCATCCTCCAAAGGATGCTCTTCCTTGATGCCTGGCAGACCTGTCCTTCCTCTAATCAGAAAGTTCACCAAATAAAAAACACCACACACAGAAGCAAAAATACACTCTGCATACCCAGACAACAAATACAATCACCAGCTGCCTCACCGCACGGCTCCCAGGAGCCCAGCAGCTCAGCGGAGCACAGCTGGTGTGCCCCAGCACTGCGCCTCACCTGTCGCCTTCACCAGCCTGTTGCATTTTCAGCTTTACCTGCTGCCCATTCTGTGCTACCTGTAGCTTTCAGCTGCCTGACCGCAACCTCCAGTATTTCAGTCTGGCTCCTCACTCCCATCACACAGACTTTCCTTCCTGGACTCCTCAACATCACTGCCGGCAGCTCCCGGCTCTCTCCTCCGGTCAGACTCCCCTTATTTTCCTTCACTTTCAGCCCTAATAGCTCCCTGGGCTTTACTGCTATGCGTTGAGAGAAACCATAAACCCTCCCCATGACATAAGCCAGTCACTGAACACAGAAAAAGCAGAATACTCATGTGGACTGAGGGGAAACAAACCTGATAGCGCTGTTCCCCCTTCTCTGAGCAGCAGCCGTGGTGTTTCCAGGCAAACAGGCTGATTAAGATAAAACAAGATTCCTAGTGCTGTCTCTGATGGGGACAGCTATTACAGCACCTATGAAATGCCTGGCCAACAGGCCTCCTGCACGTGTCACTGCCCTCGTTGAATTCACCTGCCCCGTGAGCCACGCGTTACAGTTCACACTCAGAAAAATGTTTCTGACCACACTTGCAACCATCCCTACCTACGACAGCATTTAAGTGCACATGAGCTTTGCGTTCAGCTGGATAGTTAGGCCTCTGCTGAAGTACCCGCTGTCACTGGGGATGCTCTCCTGCATTGCTCACGAGTATTGTAAACTCAGAGCCAAGCCTTGTACTATGGAGTTACTCCCATGCATCCTGCAGCTGCTCAATGCCTCAACCAAGACATCAGGGACAAGCAAGCACAAATAGGATAAGCAGGGAAATCAGATGGAAAGGTGGGGCAGGGGAAAAAAGAAAAAAAAAAAGCCCAAACCCTATTTATGGTGACAGTTCACCTCACAGACAGACTCTGTGGTTCTGAATATGTAGCAGGAGGGTGGACGTGCTGCCCATGGAAGGTAACATGGCCTCTGGGTGCCATCTGCCAAGCTTGCCTGGGCCCACAGCACACAGCCAGATAATTTTGGCAGTTTCTATAGCCTGCTTGCAAACTGGAAATCATTGTTTTCCAGGCCAACGTCAAAAGGGTGTGTACATCTGAGTTCAAATTGTTAACCTGTAATTATGCTAAAAGCATTCAAGCTTAAACTGCCTGAAAGTGAGGGGGAATTTCTTCACCGTGAGAGTGACAGAGCCCTGGAACAGGTTGCCCAGAGAGGCTGTGGAGTCTCCTTCTCTGGAGATATTCAAGCCCACCTGGATGCAACCCTGTCTAACATGCTCTAGGTGACCCTGCTGAGCGGGGAGGTTGGACTAGATGATCTCCAGAGGCCCCTTCCAACCTTACTGATTCTATGATTCTAAATAGATCACATTCAGGGTGCTGAACAGAGAGAAGTAAGTATTAGAGACAAACACCAGTACAGTGGTTCAACACCAGATCCTGGACAACACATACTGCTGCTTTACAGATGACCACTGGAAAAGAGACTCTGAAAGTAGGTTCATGCTGCAGATTCAAGGTCCCAAGGAGCCCTGCAATTCAGCTCCAGCTCCTCTGGCTATCATCCTGCACCAACAAACAGTCAAAATGGGGAAAATATTATTCCGTCTTGTGAAATAGCACAAATTAATACTCTTCCCAGCACCTCTGCTTTGCTTACCTTGTTTCTTACTTGGATTGTGCCTCAAGCAGAGCCCCTCAGCTCTTCACAGGGTATCTGACCCCCCCACTGAACTCCTCAGGTCAGCCTCCCTCCACACACTCTGCTCCCACCAGCAAACAAAGGCAGATGTCCTGCAGGAAGCACCACAGGCTGGTAGGACTCAACCAACATCCCAACTGGGCCAATACGTCCTTGCAAGAGCAGCACGCTTGCAGGACGCTATTCAGCTAGGATTGGTTTCTTTAAGAAATCAGCTGGACTGCCTCTAAAATATAATTTTCAAATAATGCAGTCAGCCAAAGCGGCCTAAGGCAATCTGTAAAGCAGAAGCCAAAGTGGGTGGGTGCCAGTGCCACCACCAGCACCAACTGTGCTGGGTTTCCTGCAGGGCTGAGCACTGCTGGGCATGCAGTATTTCTAGTTCCCTCCCACCAAATATGGAGCTGAGCTGACACGCTATTCACACGCGTTTTAGCACAATGATGTAACAGCATGCAACCTCCTTCGTCTGTCTCTGATTAAAGCCAAGAAGCAAGGGACTCAGACCTGGAAGAGGAGGAGAAGGCAGAGGCAGTGGCCTTCCATCGCAGTCCACGTTGCTTCACTGGGTACCCTTGCAGCCTGCCACTGCAAGTTGTTGCTTAGAGTGTGCCCAAACCAGCAGCCTGGAAACTCCCCAGGAAAGGTAAATGTCATCCCTAACGCCCCACTCTCACAAGGAGCCCAGACCACAGCAGGAAGGCAGGAAGGAAGCACAGAGATAGAATAACGCACTTACCATGGCATGCCGTGATCCTCCACACGACAGGTACGGAGGTGTTCCTGCTAACTACGTGGCCATCTCAACCGTCAGCTAGGCAGACATGACACAGACCATTTAAAATAATAAATTAGCCCTCCATTCCAGCTCACCTTGACAAATACACGAAGGATGAATAACACAAACCAAGCCCTAATGCTATGCTTGAATTCAAGAGTGCTTGGGCACACGCATGCCTTGGTATGATTCAGAGACCAAAACCCAGGCTAGTGCTTCCTGACAAATGCTTCAGGAAAGAAGAGGGAGAAAATATTAGTGCTAAAAACTACTTAAGCTATGCTAAATATTTCCTACTTAATATTTGGACCAAGAAGAATTCTGAGTCTTTCCCTGGGCTTTCACCCAAGCCAAACCGAAGTGGCTGAATTTAATCACCCAGGTTTTGCAAGTGACTTTGCCCCCAAACCGTGCTGTACCTCTGCTGGGCTTAGCATGTTCAATCCAAACTCTGGAAGCTTTTTACAAAGAAACACCTGTCAGTGAGAGTTTTGTAGACTTCAATTCATTCAATTAATGCATAATGAACAGACTCACCCCTCAAACACCTATCTGCAGTAGAATAGCACAAGTAAACCTAATATCACCCATATCAGGCAAAATTTTCTCGCAGGGGTGCTATTATTTATCTTCAATTCAAGCAGCCATTTCAGAATTAAAGCACATTGAAAAAATATTATTACAAATCACAAGAATTTAAGGCAGCATGCAAGAATTGCCAGTAAAAGAAAAACAACGAGCAAAATAAAGTAAAAAAAAAAGTTGTAAATTCATGTCCCAGGCAGCAAAAGAGCAATGTATCATTCACTAGAACCATGTAATTTTAATAAATGTTTTATTACTGTAGAACAATTTAAAATTATCTATAAGCACAGCATGCTTTTCATTGAGAATCTACGACACTAAAATCAAAAAAGATTTCCAGTAGCTTGGTAAACATGAAAGGAAATAACATAACCTTCTCTGAAAAACAGCACCCTAGAAGAACGCATTTTCTGGGTAACAAAATGGAGAAAAAAACAAAAAACAACATAAATAGAGGATTAAATCAATTAAACTGCAAGCAAATACACCTGTGTATCTAAAATGATGCAGGGAAGAAACAAAGCTGCAAGCACCAGTGACACAATTAAAGTCTGTTCATTATACTGGATTCTAGCTGTAGTTTTCGTACTTCTAAGAAGATTTGCATTGGGGGCAACGTCTGAATCCAGGTCAAAGCCTCAGACCTGGAGAATTTTCAGATTTCCTAACTTCCATTTTCTCTCAGCACTTTTATTCCCCTACTTTTATCAAATTAATTTTAAAATAGAAAATTATTAAAAGGCAAAGACAACTCCTGTAAAGGTTTATGTCAGTACGCAAGGAGTGATGAATTCGGACTGGTTCTTCATCTTCTTGGATGCCTGACCTGTTTTAGTGACTCTTCCTCAGGGTCAGTGCTACTAAATTGATCATTTTTGTCCAATGTGCTGATGTAGAAAAGACCATTTGAAAAGGCAGACTGGGGAGGGGGGAGCAATATTTTACCAGCACTGAAAAATGCGTGTGCTGTCATCTGCTTTCATGGCGCCAGAGTAGAAACGGGGAACAGAAAAACAGGCAAGCAATGAGATGAGCCAACACATGGAGAGGGCAGAGGAGCTGCAAGGCAGGAAGGCTGGGATCGTCCCGGCAGCAGTGACCACATCCCAGGCTGCCCAGTCCCCACGCCCTGGGACACCCAGCCTCGGGGCACCCACAGCCCCCAAAGCCACCACAGGGGCCTGGCTGCTCACTGCCACTCTCCCCTGGGTCTTTTTTTTGGCTTGCTGAGACAGAGGCCTGAACTTTGCACCCCTAAAGGCTGCCTGCACAGCCCCAGCAGAGCGGGAGAGGGGGCGGGCTGTACTCACGCCCTGGTGGCTGCAGGGACCGAGCTCCACACTGGGGATGTGACCGGCATCAGACAGCAAAACTGCAACAACCTTGGTGTTGTCGTTGCCTGCCTCTTCAGTCTTACATTTGAAGGCAGAGATGGCATCAACATTCTCCTTCCTTGTTTTCTGTGTTTTCATTCGCTCACTAAGTTCCCTTTCGTTTTAAATAAAATATGAATGGAGTTTACTAAGGTTCATATTTAAATAATTCCCATTAGGCTTTGAAGCCCATGCCCTCTGGATAATGCTCCTACCCACTTACTTGGTGATTTACACCTCCAAAGGACTTACAGAAACTAATTAATTAGCGCTCAGAGGAAAAAAAAAAAAAAAAAAAAAAAAAAAAAAAAAAGCTACAGTGAATGGCACAAGATTAAGGCTGTTTGCTGTTCGGCTGGATTTGGTCTGCTCAGGGGCTGAGCTAACATGGGAGTCACTGCAGTTCATTTTGAAACTTAAATCTGTGCTGTGGCACTCCAGCAAACGTGCGCAGAGAGCTTCCCCGAGTCTCTCGCAAGCTCCTCTGCACTCCTGCTCTTCCTCCTTTCTCTCCTGATGCAAATGCTGACTACTAAAGGAAGGGAGCACACTGGATTTCTACCTTTTCCCCACCTTCAAATCTAGGCACTTGAACAGGCAGCCTGACTTTTGGAAGTGCTGAGCCCTGTTCCACCAGCTCAGCATTATTCAGCTGGGTACCTTTGAAAAGGAGTTCATGTACACAGGGGGCTTACTTAGTTCTCAGGCTAAGTTTACATCTTTGAAAAATCTTAAATATGCAAGTGTGCAAGAATGTAGTTGCCTGTATGTGTGTGCATATACATTACATACACACACGGGAAGGGAGAGAGAGGGAAACAGGCCACTACCTTCAAAACACAAGAATTATTAATCCAATCACAGTTACTTTCCTGGATGACTCTTGCATAGTTCTTGCATTTCTCTCGTTTCTTGAAAAGAACAAACCAAGAGCAGAACATCCAATATTAATAAACAAGAAAGGAAAATAGTGATGTGACAGGTTTTTTTTATTATTATTATTATTAAATGCCTCATTATGAACAACCTGAAATTAGTGCAAGCTCTGCTTTTCCCTTTCAGCCTGGCTCACGAAGCGTCACTCTCCCTTCCACACACAACAGTGTCTCCTCACTGCTTCCTCACCTCAGGAGGGTCTGCGTTCTTCCATAGGGTCACAAAAGCTGGTAGGGCATCCTAGACCTTTTGCTTTCTCCAGAGTGATAAGAAATTCTCATCCCTATAAAAAGACAGTTTCCTACATATACTTGGAAAAGAAAAAAGAAATTAATGAGGGGAGGGATAAGGCTGAAAACAGATAGTGTTTATAAAATATTTACAAAATCAGTATAAGAATTGTCTGATTTTTGCTTTAATTAGTAAAAGAGAACAGACACATGGAAATTACTTCAAAGAGCAGTATGGAATTTTACGTGCAATCCAGGTTGGATGTGGCTTGCAAAGTCCAGGAACTCTGAGGCTGGTGCCCTCCCATTTTAATCTGGGTGTTCTGCTGTCCCCAGAGCCAGCTGAGCTACACCAAGAGTGAACTGACAAGTGTGTGTGGGGGGGGGGGGAACAACAACAACAAAAAAAAAAAAAACACCACCAAGTGTTTCATCACTTCTTCCGGGTGCTGCAATTTTAGCCTCTGCACAGCCAGAAATGAGTAGCATGTAAGAACCACTACTTATAAGCACGTGGCCTTCCTGGCCATCCTTTCGCACCCTGCAGGAGAAGCCTATCTGCACAAGGTCGAGGACAACATGTTGGCATGAGTGTTGCCAGTTGCTCTTCCTGCAAAGAGTTAATGATGACCAGCCCCATTGCTTCATTCATGCTGACAATGTATTTTGTGTCAAGGGGTCAGGATGTGGTATCAGTGCATGTATACACATGTGCTATAAAAAGAAAGCTGCCGTTGGCATGCAGCCAAGCCAGGATGAAAGCTGAGTTTACTCATAGTCACAGAAGAAATGTCTCACAAAAGTGAAACTTACCCCAGCTCCTTCTGAGCAATGGAGAAGCCAAGAAGAAACAGGCTGTATGGGATGTGCAAAGGCTGAGTACGGGATGCTGTTCTCTGGTTTCACCAACATTTGGTGAGGCGGGCACAGGTGCAGAAGTTGTTGCGCAAGTGAAGCTACTGAATATTGAATACTGAACATTTGCTGCATTATAGATGAGGCATGTTATCAGGTGACACCTGGTAACATTACCCAGTGTGAGAAAGGCCAAAGCTGCCCTCTTGAAAGAAACAAATCCTGGGATGCCTGACAAAGAAAGCTCACAAACTGCTCAGAGTACTCCCTCAAACTTCACCATTTTCTTCATCAAGCTTTGCTCACTTCCTCCTTCATCATCACTTCAGCACACACAACAGGCTAAGCCTTGCCAGCATGTCACCACCCACACAACTTATCAGATTTTTTCTTCCTATAACTCGCTCCTGGCCCATCATGTTGCAACCAGCACTTTCTGGCTGAGGAGTAGATAAGACTTCCTCCTGGGCCGAGCAACGCTGTTGACTGGCTAGACAGGTGACATGTTGAGCAACAGCAGGAACATCAGCTGATCCTTAACACAAAGGCTGGAGGGGTGCGTGTGAAAGAAAAGTGGAGAATCACTCATCTGGTATCATATTCATAATTATTTTCTACTCCAAGAGTCCACTGCTAAAGATGTTACAACCAACTCACACTGGGCAACTAAAGTAAGCGCTAGCTAGTTTTGGAGTGCTCAGTAGGTGAGCTGGATTGAGAGAGATCATCAGTCCATTACCTCCAGGGAACAGCATTTCCATCAGATGTGTAATACCACATCTAGTGCTAGACTTCACTTATAATGGAAGTACTACATGTGTCATCATCCTATGCCACGTGTCCTCTTTCTCCATATGCAAATGTCTTTCAGGAGCCCTACTTTTCACAGCAGATTTCCCAGCCGCCTTTCCTCCAATCCTTTAGTGTAAGTCAGCAGCACCAAAGCACATGGTCTGGTGTTCAGTTTGTCCCAAGGCCTATTGCAGTTTGAGGTAGACATGAGCCTATCCAAATTCTTCCCCACCCTACCCCGCCAAAAATCTTACTACCTAGAAGGAAAGACAGCCAGAAAAGGCAAGGTAGTAGATTTGCGACAGAGGGGGCAGCATGCAGCTCCCAGATTCCTTCTTCCTCTTTCTCTCTTTCCACACAACTCTCTTCTAGCCCCATACCTTCACAAAACCCTGTCACCTCTCACCCATGTGCCAAAAATGTGATCTGCTACAGATGGTGTCACCCCACATCTGTCCAGGTCATCTCTAAAAATTTAGCTGACACAGCCCTCTAACAGAGAGAGGTTCCCAGAGTCCTGAGAAGTGCATGCCCCCACAAGCTCTCCTCAGGGCTGCAGAGCCAGCCTCGAAATACTAGTTGCAGAAGTTGTGACAGAGGTACAGCACTCCTAGTGCTGGGGCACACCTTTTTGCTCTGTTATGCCTACAGAGGCATTTCAAGTCCTTTCATCTGGTAGAAAGCCCAGGACTTCAGTAGGAGGTGGAGTCTTGCAGAGGAACTTCTGCATTTTCAAACATGTTTGCTGCAAAAGAAAAGAACTAGCCAGGCACCTGCAAGGTTCAAGCCAGGGGACACCGTTAACCCCTTACGTTCTGACCCAGTCTGTCACGATCTGTTTTGTTTGCAACAGACCTTAAGCCCATCTTCAGGGGACCTAATGGCTCACTTCAAGAAAAGACAGCGCTTGGCCGCATGGTGAGGGCAGGGTGCCTCATGGGGCTTCCCAGCAAAAACAAGTCTGCTGGCACAACACCTTGCAGAGAAGCTTCTGTCAGGCCTGGCACCCTTGTTCATGTAGCATGGCTCCCCTCCAGTTTCCTGAACAAGGCTCATCTCTGCTATCCAGTCATGTGCATGAACACCACATCCCCCCCACAAGGCCACTGCACGTAGGGGTGCCCCTGCCACCAGCCTTTCCCCAGCAAGCCATTACCAACAGGCAGCGAGGCTCCTGCTCCCCCCAGCACACACATCACGGGGGCTCTGATGCCTCACCAGGCAGGACCAGCCCCGGTCCTTCCACCCTGCGCCGTTCGGGGGCCGTGCGGGGAGCCCAGCTCAGCCACTGGGTGCTTAGATGCACATTTGAGCAACAGGCAGTATTTGCAAGCTCACTTTGGCAGCCACAGGAGACCAACAGCAGGCCTCAGGTCTGCACATAGTGCCCTGGCCCCCTGCCCTGACACTCTTGCTAGAGCAGCTGGCTCTAGCAAGCTTTCCCCTACTTCGGAAAAGCTGCCTGCCGCTGAAGCCACAAAATCCCTGCCACACTTTGCATGGCACAGGTAGGTGAAGACCTGCCAGCGTGCAAGCCACCGGCTGCAGGGTTTCCTGTACGCTTCCCCACATCCTCCTCGCAGAACCCAGCTGCTGCTGCTGTGTGAGATGTCGCCTCCCCCCTCAGGCTTTCTCCTGTCTGTCTCCTTCCATTCAGATAACCCTCCCCAGCCCAGGCCCACCCAAAGGCTCAGTCCACAAAGCCAGCAGTGACAGCCATTGACCTCATTCAGGGATCTGCCCAGGGTGACTCGGATGGTGCTGTCAGTTCCCCTACTCAGCACTCCTTTACCCATCTTGGATGGTGCCTCTTGCACCCGGGCTGTGCTCCCAGGCAGCTGTCATTACAACACTGAGTGGCTGCAAATGCTCTTCTCCACACCTCTAACACAGGTAAATCCTTTTTCTGCCCTGTCCATCTCCAACCCTGGCCTGGCCTGGCCAGGGTGCAGAGCACATGATCCATGGGAGAACTCTGCTGCACCAGTTTGAGAGGGGATACTGTGGATACAGCTTATCAAACATGTCAATCAGGAAACGTAACCCTATTTCCCCTCTGGGGCAATCTAGCAGTGACTAATCTCCAAGCAGCACCAGTTTACATGCCTCTGCCCTGGGACTCATCCTACCTCCCAGACACTGACTGTCCCTCCTGAGCCAGCAGGTCCAGTCACCTCACAGGCATCTACCACTCTCCTTCACATCCTTCCCTCACTGCGACATTTTGAAGGCAAACCATCTCTTGGGCAGCACAGGACTTCAGCATGGACTGCTTGTGATTTACAGCCATTGAAAAACCTACAGCTTTAAGCCTTTTAATAAAGGGTTCTAACCTTCCTTTTTAAATTTCCACATCTGAACCAGAACTAAACTTCTGACCCCCCCCCGACTAAAAACCTTACAGTCATTATGACAGCCCCTTTAAAAACAGCTTCTCCTTGACGATCATTTGCTTACAGCAACACAAAACTGGAGTCTGTCCACCAGGGAGGGAATGCAGGATCCAGAAGGTGCTCTGAGGCTGCAGGTCAGGGCTGCCTTGTTCTCCATACCCCAAACAGCAGCTACCCCAGCCGTGGCCTCTGACCCCACAGCTCATGATACTTTCCTGAGGCTGAACCCACACTTTGCTTCTCACTTCACAAAATTTGCATTATTGCATCTCCAAGAATGGAGGCAGTTTAATGAATCAGATTCAATAAAAATCAAACAAAAGTACACCTTGCCCACCAGAGCCCCATCCACCCACCCGACAGCCTGCCCACTGGCACATCCCATGGGCCAGGACTCTTGCTCGCTCCTGCCAACAGTGAGCTCTCTATTGTTTTATCATCTTCACTCGTGAGGATCTTCACAGATACACGCCCAAAGGCAGTGTAGGAAGGAGCCAAAACGTCTTCCTTCAGAGTCTAGTAACACCCAAAGGATGCTAGGTCCCACAGCACAAACATGCCTTTGAAGACGGCACGCTACGTACGTACGTGCCCCGCTGCTGGTCGCCACGGACCTCACGGTCTGCAGCAGCAGCTCATTCGATCATTCTTAGATCTGCCCGGTGCTGCAAAGCAGCCCTCTCGCCCTGGCGCAAGCCCGGTGACCGAGAAGCCACGCTGGCGGGCTGCGCTCAGGCGCATTTAACAACTCTGATTTACGGGCGTGTTTACTGCCTTGGCAGATTTTATGCTCTAAAACAGAATAAGGCTTGTGCAGTGCAGATGTAACTCACCACCTGTGCCTCCCCGTCAGCCTGCCACAGTTTAACTCTTCACTGCTTTGCACAAGGCAGCCCTGTTTCTAGCCTGTTAATGAACTTACACCGGGAGGTCGAAGCACCTACTAAAATGGCCTAGATTTGATCTCTCCTTCCTAAAAGGTAAATCCGGCAGGGAATTTCAGAGCAGTCATCTGGGAACAGGCCAGAGGGAATGAACAAGAATGATCAAAGGTCTGTAAAACACATGGTCTGCAAGGAAAGATGGGGAAAATATGGTTGTTCAATCTGGAAAGGAAGTGGGGAAACTTGATAACAATTTTCAAATACAGAAGAGGCTGGTGCAGAGAAGTATCTTTTTTCACACCCATGCCAACAGGGCAAGAAATAAAGGACCTTTATCACCACAAGTTCAGGTTATGCCAGCCTCCCTCCTCTGTAGCAAATACCCAGCACAAATACAGACCCCAAAAGATAGAATGGGAGCCCAGCAAGCATCACTGTCTCTCTCTGGTCTCCTAGGGACTAAATATGTTTAAGAGAAAAATCAAATCACTTCATTTTGAAGTAATCACACTAATGTTAAGTACTTAACAAGTTTCACACCTGAGAGCACCAAGGAAGAGAAGTTGAGGGCAACACTTTCAAACAGTATCTAAAGCCAGACCCCTGCTCTGTTAGTCTAAATTGAAGATCGACTGAGACAGGGTTAACACTTAGCACCGCTAGAAAGAAAGTCTTTAGCTGAAGTGATGTGTCCCACCGCACAGACAGCAGAAGCTGGAATTAGGAGCCAGTCCTGCTTGTTCTCCAGCCTGGAAACACATCCTTCCCCAGCCACAGAGAAACCCAGCTCCTTCCGCTCCGCAAACACTCTCCAAACTGGACTGCGTAAGTACCACCTGCACTCCGTGAACCTGCTTCTGGTTTCACAGCAGTCGCTGGCACCTTTTGCTTCTGATCCTTTTTAGGTCTCAGGGGTGTCCCATAACACCAGCACAAATTCTTGTTGGGCCTCTGCCCAGTGTAGCTTGGGCAGTCAGGAGAGAGAAGCTGCAGTCTTCATATGGAAACCAGCCCCAGACAGCACCTGAGAAAAAAACAGGACTAGATATGGAAAAACTCAGGGCAAAGCACTGAACACAGGTGCTTTGTGGTCTCTGCTCAGCTCTGTGCCTTAGAGATCATCTCAGAGCAAGCCAGAACAGGGAGATTACTAAGATTATCACAAACTTCAGCCACCCAGACTAACATATGCAGCTACCTAATGCAAGAGACACCCTCGCTTTTTCTCCCTTTTCTCCAGCACACCAAAGGCCTGAGCCTAATGCCCCCATGTTTGTCTCTCAGTAAATTACTCATACCTGAATAGAGACTGCAAAAACACCACCACAAGCAGCTCCACAAGAAGCAAGGTGTCAGCATGTGGTGGTGACCGCACAGGAACCACCGCGGTGGGTCCATGGGTGACCTGCACATCCTGGCCCACAGGCACCACGCTGAGCACTGCTGCGCTCCAGTGGTGACACCAAGCTTCACGCCTTGTCCCAGGCATGGAAATTTGCTCTGCAATTAGACCCATTTACGACAGGAGGCACCTTACTGCAGATTTCTACTGCACAGAGCCCACTCTGAAAAAGAGAAAAAGGGAAAAGGGAAAGGGTTAAGCCCCATCCCTTGCATGGCTCATAGGGTTGCTGTCCATTTCTCTGCTGGTTATTAGATTGTTCACGGCTCTCAGGTTTGTTTGAATAAGCTCTTTTGTTCTATAGAGTTTTCCCACGTCCCTTCATTCGCTAGGCAGTCGCGTGTCCCAAGTCAAAGAGGAGCTGTGGCCACAAATTCCTAAAGAAACTTTTTTTAGTGCAAGACATCTGCGTTGGAAGGAATCTGCCCACATCTGCCACACTTTCCCCATTTTCAAGACCCTTTCTTTCCATCTTAGAAAGTGCAGCAACAGATGTTAAAAGTTGTTTTCTTTCTACAGAGTGTGAAACGTAGACAAATAGCAAAAGAGAAAACTCCAAGCAGCACTGACTCCTTTCTCTTTCTTGTTTTGGAAAGCCCAGGAAAAAAAAAATGGAGGCTTTGTTTACTAAGGAGAATCCTCTTTTCAGTAAAACCTGGCAGTGTGCAATGTGAAAGTAAAGCAGGAATTTGCAAAATGCCTCCTTTAATGCTACGTGGTCATTTGCATTTGCCTGTTCGGTCCACACAATCCCGAGCACAGATGTCATGTTTCCCCCTGAAAGGGAGGGCAACTCTGCAGCCTGCACACACCCCGGGCTTTGAAAATAAAGGGGTTTGCCCTGAATGAGAGGTGTAAAATAACTGTTTACAGCAAAAGCTGCTCCTCTTTTTCATCAAAATGCTGTCTTACAAATGAACCTTGAAATGTGCTCACTGAGAGTAAAAGCCAGAGAAGCAAGACCAGTACAAGCAACAGGCCCCTTGGAGTCTCCCACACCCTTCCGAGGTTTGGGGCTGCACTGCTGCGGGCAAGTGAGGCCAGGAGCTGCCCCCATGGCCCATTCGCCCAACCCAACCCCTTGCCACCAAAAACACCCTAACACACTTGTTTTACAAAACCAGCAGACCCCCTCGCACAAGGTCCTCAGAGGAAGGCAGGCCACACAGGATCAAGGTTGAGGGCAAGAAGCACCACAGAGAGGGAGGGAGAGTCAAGAAAGGAGATGTGAGGGAACACACAACCTACAGCTTCTTATTCCACTGCTGCCTTCTCTGTCAAACCCCCTCCCTTCAGTACACAAAGGGCAACTCTGCAGAGGAAACCTCTGGGTGACCTTCTTGCAGAGCATCTCCTTCTCCCAGGAACCAGAAACATCCATACAAGAGGCTAGTGATTCCTCTCAGCAACATGTCTCAAGGCAAGAAAACTGGGGGGGGGGGGGGGGAGAGGGGTCCAGGCCAAGGAAGAACGGGAGGACAAGGAACTAGGTGCCACCACCACAGCCACCAGAGATCTTTCCAGTGGTGCTGATGAGCCCGTGGGCCACAAACAGGGGACACAGGCCACCACAGTCCCATGCTCAGCCAAGGAACACTAGACAGAAACCTCCTTGAAGGAGAACAGATGAGTTTGTGGGAGAGCCCCTGCCTCCTTCTGGTACAATTTGATGTGTTTTTCAGAGCTCTTAGGCAATTCTGTATTTGTTGACACCCCTTCAGTGCTCAGCAGGGATGGGAGCACAGGTGGCCTTGGGCTTCTCCTTGCTGCTCTGACCACTTTGGACATGTGCCTCTCTCCACAGAGGGTGATGGTGTTGTGGGGGGCCATTTCTTCTCTTCCCCACCAGCCAAGCTAAACCTGGTTAGAAGCCATGTAGCCAGGTCACAGGCAGAAGCAGGAGCCTCCAGGTCTTAAACACACTAGACAATTCCCCAGACTTCGGAATTAATTTCGCTCCCCATGCCCAAGCCCTGTGCTACCAACTCACAAGTCGGAGCCCTTTCTCAACCCATTTGACGACTTTAAGTCCCAGCTGCTGCAGTCATGAGGCTATATGGATGTCTCAGCCACATGTTTCCTGAAGATAGGCAAGCTTCTAAATCCCCTGTGGGGTTGAAAAAAAAAAAACTCGAGAACAAAGGACTCTCCAATTTTGAGCACTTGGGGTTGACAGAACTGAAGGGCTCTCACACAGGACAGCAGAACACCCTTTCATTTTCTATTCAGGGGGCACATCGGATATGATGGGCCCACCCTTGGCCTCTTGCTGCATCACCTTTACTTGACACTAAGGACAAAGTATCAACCTTCTCCTCTCAAATCCTCCTTCTGCTGGGCAACAAACACACCAGCCCATCTCAGGCCCTCCCTCGTGGGCCTTAGCCAAGCAGGGTGCTCTAACACTGGGCAATTGCATTCAACCTCTGCATGCGACTGACAAACAACCTCTGCTTACAAGATACCATGTCTGGGGACACGTTTTCATTATAAGCACAGGCAGCAGCACATACAAACATGCAGTAAATACGCTTGCATTTACGTACATACAAATATACACCCACACAGTGTTTAAGCAAGGGACGCAATGTCCTAGCTTTTATTCCTGAGGTACATCACCACCCACAGTGGAAGGGGTGGAGTAAAGGATCTGCAGCTGCAGAGTTATGCAGGGTGATGGGAAATCCCAACAGTCGATTGGGGTAGCTTTTGGTTCTGAATCACCGCAACCTCTTCCTGTCCATTTAAATAAGGTGACACATTCAACACCACCATAAAGGGCTTCACTTGTGTGACTCTACAGGACACTGCCAAATCCTGCTCATTAGCAAAGCAACTGTCAGAAAGCAAAAGCAGTCATCAAAAATGCCTTCCCCTTAAGACTTAGAAGTGAGGAAACATAAAAGTACATTCTCATCCTGCACCAAGTCTCCTTTAGAGGCCCATGTGCTTTTGCACTAGCATTTCATTGGATGAAAAACAAGCTCATCGAAAAAATAAAAACAAAAACACTCTTCCCCTGAAAACCACCCAAAAATATTTGCAGCATGATTGGGGGGTGGGACACAAGGGGAAGGGGAGTAAACACTCATGCAAAAAAAAAAATAGAATTAACAAGACTGAATTCACCTCTAGGTGTTTTTGCATCTGAAATTGTCTGTAATTTTAGTATTAAAGCCTACACAGCAGTTAAAAAGCTAAGAGCTGCATATTTCCTACATTTAGGGGCATACAGAACTCCTCAGACTCTCAACAGGTAAATAAAATTCTGCAGCATTTTCCCTAGAGGATTTCTGCGATGGAAGTAATGTTTCTATAAGTGTCTG
Organism: Rhea americana; assembly: GCF_003343005.1. Taxonomy (NCBI): domain Eukaryota; kingdom Metazoa; phylum Chordata; class Aves; order Rheiformes; family Rheidae; genus Rhea; species Rhea americana. The sequence goes on from NW_028185483.1 coordinate 198,897, forward strand.
CTGTCAACAGTTTTTAATTGATCATCATTACCTTGTCATAATAATTCCTGGGAGTAGGAACTACTAGATCCAGTACTCTATTATTACACTAAGAGGCTGCCCTTGACTTCAAAGATTTAAAATGACTGGGGCTCAGGTTAGCAGGTAAAAAGAGACAGCAGCTCAAGGAGATAAAGGGGAAAAAAAGATGCATAGAAGACAGTTTCCCAGGTGTAACTCAACTGGTTCCCGGCTATTGTTTCGCTCCCTGGGAATCTGTGCAAATTGAGCAAGGAGCCATGCAAGCTGCTCCGCGCGCCCCGGTTTTGCTTCCCTTCTTCCCTAACAAAAGATCCCTACAAAGCAAAGCTTTGGAGGCTGGACATCTGTCGCCGGTTGGGGGGGCCGACGTGGTCGTTGAAAAGAAGCAGTGACCTGTCAGCTTTGATTGATGGCCACAAACCTCTGGGCTCGACCCCTCGTGTGGGAAAAGGAGTCCAGCCAAGGAAAGCTCTCTTTCACATGCTAATTTGGGGTTATAAATACAGCAGAGGAGCAGAGGGGAAGCAAAGCACCCATCAGGAAAGGGAGCGACCTAGTGCGGAAGGAAGGGTCTCCTCCGTGCGTCCCCTGCCTCCCAGCAATTCGGAGCGCACAGGCTGGATTACAATGACTGCCACAGCCATGGCCAGCGGCGTGCAGAAACTCTCCAGCTCCAAGGAGGAAAGGAAGGTAGGTCCCGCTCCAGGTGGGTTCACCCAGCCAGGGACACGCGCGCAGAGCGGGAATCCCGTAACGCGGGTGCTGGCGCTGGGCACTTTTACTGATACCGTGCCGCGACCACAGGCAGTGCTTCTAGGAAAGAGAAACGGAGCAATTTTTTCCTTTCATTATCAAGATGTTTTCTCCAAGTATAACCCACGTGGGTGTTTTTTCCGCTTCCTTTCTCTGTCTTGGAAAGGCGAATCTCTTGATTTGAGCTGGGGAAACTCCGATTAAGGCAAGTTGAGGTGAAAGAATTAAGACCTAATATGATCTAAGAAACAGAGTATTACCGATGCAGAGATGGGCCGTTCTCCATCCTGCTGCAGTAGCTTGCTGCTGTGGAGTGTCCATCCCATTACCCCACACCGCCTTCACTCAAGGATGTGGGACCCCAGGCTGCATTCTGCTTCAGTGAAGCCAGCAGGGTTCAATGCTACCTCCACTGAGCTGTAGCGTAGAGAAAAATAAAATAAAATAAAATCTCTGCACTTCCTCCTCCTCCTCTCTCTTTTCCCTCTTTTTTTCTTTTTCTATCCACTATCGCCTTGCCAGTTAAGGAAACCTCTCATTGAGCGGAAGCGAAGGGAAAGGATTAACAACTGCTTAGATCAGCTGAAGGAGACTGTTGTTGGCGCATTTCATCTGGATGTAAGCGTTCATTTTTACACAACTTTCACCCTTTTGCTGGTGGTAGATTTCCCCCCCCCCTTTGAGAAATTGTCCCACACTACACTGTCTCTCAACTACCGAATTCTTCCTTTATCAGCAGTCCAAGCTTGAGAAAGCAGACATCCTCGAAATGACGGTAAAGCATCTTCAGAACATCCAAAACAGCAAGCTCATGGGTGAGTGCACCTTTCCTTCAGCCCCTTTGGGTTCAGCTCAGGGTTACAGCAGGAGGGTGCCAGCAGAGCAGAGCGTGCTGCATTTTTAATCCGGCAACAGTTTGGCAAAAGCATCTTTCAAACCTGTTGACTGGCCTGGACTTTGCTTTCACCACTAGATGGGGAGATGGAGCTGAACACTTCTTAACCCACAAGAGTTTTCCAGTGCTGGTTTCTCCTTTTGTTCTGGTTTTGCACTGCTTGTTCATAAGCAGCCCCATCGGCTGCCTGGCTGGCAGGGAGGGAGCTGGGCAGCTCTCTCCCTGCATGACCTTCTTCCTGAACCTTGCAAGTGATTAACATTATAATAAAGCCCAACTGAGCTAAATAAAGATTAAATTAGTAGAAGAATCAAGCTACCTTCTCCAGGAGCCAGTAACTGGGGCTTACCTAGTTATTTTCTCAGTCTCAGGTGTTTTACAAAGCCGCCCAGAGGTTATTCCATGATATTCCTGCTCTGCTGGGAAATTCCATCAGGGCATTTGAGCCCTGTCTCCCGCTCTGCTGTGGCCCCAAGATCATTCTCATTTGCATCAATTGTGCAGAGTTTTTGTCTCGCCCAGAAGCAGGGCACTGACCTCCCACAGACCCCACAGAATGCTTTCAGCAATGCACCGGGATAGCTTTCTCCATTAAATCACCCAGGACTAGCCTGTAGGGGCCAAAGCACATGGGAATCTTTTCAATGCTTTTAAGTGAGAACACACTGTGCAGCTTTTACCCACTCACCAACTCCTTGTCTCCTGTTCGATACAGCTGACTCCAAAGTGGGCCTTGAAGCCCAGCAGAGATACAGCACTGGATATATTCAGTGCATGCACGAGGTTCACAACCTTCTCCTCACCTGCGAGTGGATGGACAAGACTCTCGGTGCGCGATTGTTAAACCACCTGCTGAAATCCTTACCCAGGTCTGGTGAAGACACCTGCAAAACAGCATTAAGGTCTTCAAGCCCATCTCAGCAGCCTACCTTGACACCAAAATCCCCACTGAGCCCTAAGGGGAACACTCCCAGCAGAAACCCAGCACAGGAGCACTTCTACCTTGTGGAGAACAAACAGGCTTTGAAAAATTCATTCCAGCTGCCACCCATGTCTGTTTTCAGCCAGGTAGACACTGTACCTCCCAGACAGGTCCTGCAGCCAAATTTTTCCCATAATAACCCTAGTATGGGGTCATTAGATATGTGGAGACCGTGGTAAAAGGTGCTTTAAAATGTTTCTCCTAATCTTAGACACTCGTTAAGTATGTATCTTATAGATATGTCTCTTTAAAACACTTAAGGAACAAGTCTGTTCCTGTAGGTGTATTAAAGACCAGGGTACTTCATGCCGAAGTAAACCTACGTGTAGCCTGCATTGTAGAAGGCTGCTATTATTTTGTATTTATTTAATACATCTAAATTATTGTATAGAATCCTCTCATGCTCTTTAGTGTATATTAATTATATAACTTTATGTTCTTAAAATAATTGGCCTCTTAATAAAAATATAAGACAATGAGAAACAACACACTCTTGCATCAAGCTTACCTCTCCAATCTCATGTAAGCCACTGAGATTACTTTGCTGGATAAAGGAGAAAAAGGCCAATCATCTTTTTATTATTATTCTTGTTCAACTATAGGAGATTTCAGTTCTAATTCCTGTAAGAATGCTGCAATGATTAGAAGGAAGAGAGAAAGGGAGAGGCTCTGTTTAGACATTTTAGGTTCAGATATATTTGGTGTTCTCTGTAGTGCTTACTCTAGCTGTGCTGTTCCTAACCACGTAAACATGTTGGCTTTATTGTTCAAATAGTGAGCTAGGTGTAAACATATGTTATAGTTACATTTAGAGATTTTTGTTTATCTAACTAAAAATTATAAATAATCTTTTGGAAGACCGCAGCTGACTTTTTTCCAGCTTTGTCCTATCTGCTCTGAATAAACAGTACTTGGGGATCTGCTTTTGTTTCTTCTTTCACAAATGATTCTTCCTTAGCAGTTCAAAGATTTTTCATTATTTGCTCCTGACACTTTGCAGAAAAAGCAGCGTTGACACACACACAGAATCACCTGGAGCACAGTAACATTTCAAGTTACGAAGGAAGTCAGAAGCTAGGCTTACCAACCTGGCCAAATACTTTAGGTTTTAATTGTAAGGGAAGCTCAGATAGAAGGTAAGATTCCCTACAAATTGTACTAACAGGATTGGGACAAATCTGCTCAACTTGTTGGCAACATCTGGTCACAGTTTTTCAACTCAAAGGCAGTTGAAAGTTCTTCACAGTTGAAAGAAAAGAGCAAGGCTCCCTTAAACAAACACTCTGCATACTAATTAACAGGCCCCCAGTTCAGAGGGACTAATTATGCAGCGCAATCTATTTGATGATGTGTTGAAACAGTGAAAATCGTCACCTCTGGTTTTGGCATCTTTTGTGAAGCTCTCCCTTTCATCCCGCACTTCTGAAAAGCCATTAGAAGGAGCAGCATAAGGGTGGCAGGAGTAACAACTGGCTGACATGAAAGAGGGAGCTTTGCCAAGAGGCAGGGCACAACCTCCAAGAGCCCTGCCAGGCAGCAAAGCAGCTCTTGAAAGATAGACTTGTGTCCTACACAAGCAACCTCAGCCTCTCTGGCAGAAAAATTTGTCATTGCTTCCCCAAATTGAAGCAAAACTCTTACTGAAAGGAACCTCTAGAATGACTAATGATATGGAAAATGCATGCAAGTCTTCCTCCCACCAAAATACAGATCACAGTGGGGACTGGAGGCAGTCTATGCAAAGAGCAGCAAAAATGCAGACTATTCTGTCAGTGAAAACACTTGGGCAAAGGGAACTAAAACTCAAAAATCCCACAACTGAGAAGACATTAAAGATGTTTGCAGCTTAATATCACACATATTGCTGAGTTTAGGGAAAAACACATAGCAGCTGGTGAAAGATTTAAAAATAGGAAGTGAGACTGCAAAACTCTGCCAAGAATCTCCAGAAACAGTTTCAGTGTAAGACACTATTTTTTCACTGTCTTAATTTCAAATTGATGACACCCTTTTAAATGATCTCTCACATATCTAAGTATAAAACCTAGGTCACACAGGCAGAATCCCTCCAGGAACTAATACAAGTCACTTATTTATAGTAAATAAAACAGTTCTTCAAAAAGACAGATCATTTGTGACAATTTGTGTACATAACGTCAGTTATCACTTGTGCTTGACAAAGGAATTCTGTATTTGCTTCAGATGCAACCAGAACTGTACAAGAGCAACATTATTTCACTCTTCAACACGGCCTTTTCTCCACTGAAAACCCAAAAATGCTGTCAGGTCCCACCATCTGATCCGCTGGGATGAAGGGAGGTGCAGGGGAAGTAAGTGGCTGGGGGATGCGACTTTACAAGCAAACGTAGCATGAGTGGGAGTGCTGCTGCACAACCACCTGCGTGGACAGGCCTGGGGTGTTAGTCACCAGCGTGCAAGGAAACCTGCTTGGAGAAGGGAGCATCTGCTCTTGCTTCCCCTAGCGGTTCCACTGTCCCCACTGCTGGCAGCGACTGCAGAGCGCTGGGGCTCACATCTAATCTGACGTATCCTTTAACAAGATCATTGCCTCCCAACTGGCTGCCTAATTCAGAATAAATGTAGCCCTGCCCTAATTAGACAGCATTCAGAGCTGCACCACTGCGCGTGCTGCCTGGATACAACAGCCGTTGGTAGCTGCAGCTGGACCTACCATCTGCACCAAGCTCCTGGAGCTGTCTCTCTTTGCTGCTGAGTGTGCCGCAACGCAACCCAGGGCTCGGTCCCAAGCACCCAGATTAGGCACCTTCCAGATTGCACAACAAATTCCCATCTGGGACTACATGCCCAAGGCAGCAGGGATGGATTTAGAGGTGCAGACAGTGGATCTGCTGCACACCCAGGCCTTAACCTTCTACAGGCTGGAAATGGCCAAGACAAGCACCCAGACCAGGTTCCTTAATATGGGTACAGCCAGACAGACCTGTTTGCTAATAGTCACCAGATCATTCAAAACCTCACCTGGCACATGCAGTGCACGCAGAGTTGAGACAGCCTCTTGCAGACTTGTGCTTTATTTGTCCCCTGCCGCTGTTCCACCCACAAGGTTGGGCTGCAAGGTTGGATCCAGAGGGTCTCACATCAAAGCTTCAGATTCAGCTCACAGACTAGAGTCCAGACACATGCACAAAAGGTTAAGCTTATAGTCACTTCACTGAAGGACAAAAATCAAGCAAGTGCCAAAATACACATGTGCATAGCAACTCCAACTGTATAAACTGCAATCCCAGTCCAGCTCTCATTGAAACCAGCAGCAGAACTCCCACTTATTTCTCAGGAAAGAGGCTGAATCCTTTCCCAGATAAGAAAGCTAAAGGGATTCATCAGTATAACACAGAACTTACGGCTCTGTCCAGTTCCTGGCATGCTGTCTTCTCCCCAAACCCACAACCCTCAAGGGCTGCAAAGCTGACGACTTTGGAGCCACACACGGTCCCACAGCTACCCAGAACAGCCAGGCCAAACCACTTTAACAGACCAAGCATAATGTTGAGACCTTGCAGATTGTTACCCAAGGAGGTCGAGAGCTCTGCTTAAGAAAGGAACAAGAGCCAAGTTTTCAGCTGACCTCTTCATTGTGCACTCACCCCGGCAAAGGCTAAACCCCACATTGCTGATCTGACCTCTCCAGACCCACAAAGGGACTTCTAACTCCCAGCACTTACATGGGAGCAACCTTGCAACATCCCACACAAAAGCAGTTCTGGGGCAAAACATTTTCAGCCTGATTTTAACCGTACAGTCATGGTTAGGAGTGTCTGTAACTAGCTAGTAAAGTGCTCCTGCAGGGAGGAAAGTGAAAACAAGCCCAACAATAGAACACCAAAGACTTCAGTTTCCCTTTATATGTGTGTCTTTATCTCACTGCTTCCAGTGTACACACTCCTTCCTTAACAGAGACATACTGTATTTTCAGCTCATGAGAAGTAATGTTGTGCCGAGAACCTAACCCAAAGGCTGCCACATTTTTCACACTCACAAATAACACAGCAGAAGCTGAAGCCAGCCCTGGATCCGTACTGCTAAGATCTCATTTATAAATTGTAGCCGTAGTAAGAGCGTAGTTTGCTGCCTGACACACTACTAGATCACAGACTTGCCAGAGCCTAGCAACTCAGTTAATTTCTGAGACTCTCCTACGGTCCTTGTAGTAGATGTCACAAATCCCTCTGCACATTTGGAGTTAAAAAGCACATTGAAATGTTTTCATCAAGATTTCCATAGCTAATACAACAACAAAATAGATGTCTACACTCAACCCCGCATTCACCATAATGGAGAAATCTGGACCCCTACAACAGCTCGAAGTGATCTTTGGGGCTGGAGAACTGCCCATCTGCTTTGCTAAAGAGCAAATGCCTCCCCAGGATGGTTAGGAACAGTGCCCCCTCCTTGGGGTGGCCAGGGGAATGCAGGCAGGGTCAAAGCAGCCCCTTAGGGAATGGCTCTGCTGCCTGCGCTGCTGCCCTGGTGAAAAGGTTCTCCTTCTGGAGGGAGGGAACAGGAGGACACCCGGGGACTCACCTCCAAGAGAAAACCTGGGGTAAAAGGAAGGAAGAAGAAACCACTGCCAAGTTATCCCTTTCTTTGCTAGTATCTTCCTAAAATCCTTTCCTTCTTCCTTATTTCCCTGCCCAGCACCCCCATCCCCCAATTTGCCCATGCAACAAAAGTCAAACAAGGAGGCCCCTTTGGTATTTAAAAGCATCATAGAATGACTTCTCACTCAAATCATTGTAATGATGCCTCTTTGCATCGTTACCTGCAGCCCACAAACTTTCTCTACAGGCCTAAGAATACAGTTGTAAAACTGTTTGCAGAGAGGAGAAATGGAGTGGCTGATCTTGTTACCCCTTTATAAACGCTGTCCCTTGCTATAAAGAGCCATTTTACTGCCTTTCATGGTAATCTAACAGAGAGCTTGCCTTTCCACTTTTATTCTTTATGATACAGACTTTTATGGCATCTCTCAGGCTCTCAGCACACTCTGTGTCTTTAAAAGCACAGGATTTAATCAGCTCTATGAAATAAGGCTTTATATAAACCACACAGGCATTTCCAAAGTCCTGGCCTGGCTTCCACTTTGGCCTCCTTTACAGGCTTTGCTGGGACCCTCCTGTCTTGCAGCCTCTCCACCAGCAGATGTGCTTTGCACAACCCCCTAATGGGATTAACCAGAGGGCCCAGGAAGAGGCCATCTGTCGCAGCCCCAGGATCACTGACCCCTCTGAGGTAGCGTACTACCAGCTCCCCCCAGCTTTAGCTAAGATCTTAGCTTTGTTTTCCTAGCGGCCGTTAAATCCCAGCGCACGCCAGGAGAGATGCATTCCCTTAAGGAGGTGGAATTCGTATCTTTTGTGCAATGAGCATCATTTCTCATGGCTGCTGGTGGGAATGAAGCAAAGCCTGCTGGAAGTACTGCCTCTGCACGTCCCTCACTCCTTGCTCCAGGGTGCTACAGTGAAAATGTTTTTCAACTGAAAAAATAGAACTAGAAGCAAGCTGTATGTGACCACAAAAATACAAGATGAGGAAAATCATGATATTGGCTCTGGAAGACCACTCCTGGAAGCCAGTAGATGGAGTAGGGATCATGCCAGGGAGTGGGTAACGTTCCCCAGAATGCCTGCAGCATAAACCTTGAACACAGCTGAGCTTTGCTTTCCCTCAGCAGCCTCTCCATGGGATCACACCATCCACACTGCTCAAGCTGCTTCTTTCCACCTCCTATAGACTGAGGAGGAGAGAGAATCATTTCCATACCATTCAGAACAGCAGATGTCTCATAGGACAGTGACGTGAGTCAGGAGAGCTCTAGCTGAGCCCCTTGGGACAGAGGAACTCCCAGAGGAAGGGCAACAGGAGCTGGAGCCGTCGTGGGTCAGGCAGGGGGAGTAACAGCTCAGGAGTAACCACACAACTTCTCTTTTCTCTCTCCTACCCTGCCCTACCCTATAAACATTCAGTGTACGTGAGTATTAAAGGACAAAACCAAACACTTCAAGCTATGCCATCTTCCACTGAAGAGGCTGTGGGAACAAGCAGTCCAGGAGGGACAGCAATCACATCACCCCATGCACTCCTGAGAAGTGCTGAAATATTATTTTGATAGGTCAGATAGAAGAACCATCCAGACCATTAGCCACAACTAAAGCAATATCTAGACAGACAGGTTCTCCAAACCAGACATGTTGCTGTCCAAATTCTCTGGGGAAAGGGGGAACAGTACCTCCCCACATTTCCCTCCCTCCCAACAGTTTTACATTGCACATATGAACGCTCGCTCATTACCAGACCACTGCCACAATCCAAATCATTTTTCTCCCCTATCTGTGAAAATTCAGTGATGTGAACGCATTTGGGGCAGAAAGTTCCATAAGCAGAGGGCTTTCCAATACAGACCCAAGACATGAGAGGGAAACCCAGGTCTGTTCATACAGCTTCCCTCATCCACAGGCTTCGATTTGGTGTCAGTTGCCAACTGCCTTCAGAGCAGAGGCAGTTACGGTGGCATAACGAGGGGTAGGAGCTAAGGCATGGGCTCACACAACAGCCTATTTTCTTCTGGGCCCAATTCCAACTTTCGCTTTCTCCACATTCAATTTTTTCCCAGCTCCTGTTTGGGGGTGATGATTCTATTCATCTTTGAGATCTCCAGATGAAAAGCACTAGTAAGATGCCAAGCATTGCCCAGATCAAAGAGATGAGTCAGGACTTCAAAAGCACCTCTCCAGCTGAGTATCATATGAACCACATCTCCACTGTCCAACTCCAGCACTCATCTCTTCAGTGTCCCTCCATATAAATGTACTCATTATCACTGCAGCCTTCCTTGAAATATTGTTAACATCTGGCCCAGCCTTCCTACTACTCTCAACTTGACCTGATTTCCACCCCCCAACAGATCTGCAGGCTGAAATGAGATGCCCTGTATGAGAGCAGTGCTCTGCCCTGCTCATCATCTCTTCCTTTTCAGGAAGTCTGCCCCAACGTCTTGCTCTCCCACTGGCACATGGTTACTCAGGGCACTAGTGAATCGTTAGGGAAGTCTGTGATTAGGAACGATAATTGCAATTGAGCAGGAAGGAGCAGGAAAGCAGAAAGGCTGCAGTGTGGCACTAAAACCCCGAAAGAGCTGCTTTCTCTTCCAGCTGTTGTCTTGACAGCTGCAGAGCCCCCATCACAGCTCTGAGCACTACTCCCAGAGCACTGCCAGCAGGCAGTGGGCCAGCAGCACCCCCATCTGCCCATCCCTGCTATCAGCCACACAGTGCATACCCTCCTGTGACCTTTTGGGTTGCTCCAGGCTACGAAAGTAACCCCTCCAAACTCCCAGCAGGTGTTAACCTGCTCTCCTACCCTGCGTTCACCTGGTTAGAGTACCACACCCCAGGCTGGTGGTGGCTGATGGACAGACCCCAAGCACTGTAAGCTTGAGGTGCTCACAGGCATATTCCCTGGTACAATGCAAATCCTGGCCAGGTTGCTCAGCCCACCTCTGACACAACCAGAGCACAGTGCCTTACTACTAAGCATGTCAGCTAACTGTACCACAGGCCATGAGGCAAGCAGGTACACCCTCAGCTCCCAGCAAAACGCTTGAAACAAACCACCTCATAGCCTCCTGCAGCTTGTTCTTCTCAAGGCGAAGCAGTTTTATGATGGGAGAGGATGACAGGGCCTCCCAGAGAGATCCTAAGATGGCTGCAATTGCTTTCCAGCTTATAGCAAACCCAGGACTGAAAGTACTATAAAAATAATCAGCCTTTCTTCTTCTTGATGGCCTTGCAGACCCCACAGCAAATGGGGAACATCCAAATGTTTCAGCGTAGATCCACACTGCAGTAGCACAAGATGTGGGACACAAAGCACCGTGACCTACCGCCCCCAAAGAGCTAACTTTCAACACCCACTTGAGGCCGCCACATACTAAGGGCTCAAGGTCATGTAAGCTCCAGGGCTGAGTCTGCATCAGCAAAAATTGTATGTCATAGAGCAGATCAGTTGGCTTTGAGGCTCTTACATCCGTCACATATGCTGCTCAAGATTTTACTTCCAGCTAGATTTTGCCACCTGGACCAAACTCCCTGAGCATCCATGTGGTTCACAGCTGTCTGCAGCACCAGCTGTTGTTTCTCACCACCATGTCCTCCTCCACAGTTGGAGTATATTGGTGCAAACTCAGAGCAGGACTTCCAATTTAGTTTCTACTAAAGGAAGACAGTGTGTGTGCAAAAGCTGTGCTGTGGATGGAACCCCCAGTGCACAGAGTGAGGAGAATTAGGAAATTTGCTCCAAAACCACACAACTGCTCCAAGAGCAAACATCAGTGTAGATGGAGCCTATAATCTCCCACAATTGTGAGGGGAAGTAGCACCACTCCAGACTGATCCTAAAGCATTTCCATAAACTTTTGGTTTCACAGCTTTAATCCCTGCCCCTCAGGGGAGAATTTACACACCTTTCACCTTTAATCCAGCTGTCTGTGTCTATATCCTGCTCCTGGCACACACATCAGAGAGGCCTCACCCAGCACACAGATGGTTCTCCAACCTTCCCTAAGTGTGGGACAGGTGTTTCTACAGCTGGCCAACAGGTCCATTTAGAAAGTCAGCTCACAGTATTACTAGGTATCAAGAAGCAAGTCTGAACAGAAAGCATCTGCCTACCAAGGATGCACCCGTCTACCTCAAGAGCCACCAGGCCAGCAGCCTTCAGTTACATTCAGGTAGCATCTACTGGTCCTCAGCCAGACAGTACCCCATTGCATTAAGTGGGCCACATGCGGGTTTTTGCTTTGTAGTATGCACACTGCAGCCACTCACATGGTCCGGGTGGATGCTGACAGAGGACAGCAGGAGCATCCATGGCAGAGGAGCAAACCACAAGACAGTCTCTGTAGCCAGCTGCCTGCTGGGCAGGAGGAGGAAAAGCTTCAGAGAGCAGAATTTATTTAGGGGAGATTTTACCCAAAACTGGCAATTCAGTTTCTAGTGGCTTTCATCGACAGAGATCACAGAGAGTGAGTGAATGACCAGGAGAGCTAGAGAATTGCTTCTGACAGGAAAGCCAACCAGACAGAAAGCCCTCACTGCTGGGGATCAGTTCCTGCTGGCTGCCACTGTAGTTTACCACCATGTGGACAAGCTAAATGCTTTAAAACAAGAGCTGGAAAATCTTTTCCAGCTGCTGTCACACAGGGAGCGGGCTCACTCCAGCACCCACGTGCCTCACTACTGTCCCCAGCCAGAGGCCCTAAGTCCTTTGGAAGCTGTGATGTGAACCATGATGAGGTGGACAATACCTACGTGCTTGATGGAGATGTCTGCATCCTAGCTGCTAGCGCTGCTTCCGTAGCTTTGGCAATACACTTCCAGCCCTGTGCCCTCTTCACAGAATAGTGAAGGCTGAAGGAGGAGCAGACTCTGGCCGCCTGCTCCACCCCGGGCTGCTCTGCTGCTGAATCAAACCCCTGGGAGTCCAAACTGCTACTTCGGGCAGGGCTTAGCTGGGGACAGTCAACAGGTACATTGCTGCCATCTAGTAAAATTCCTTAAAAGCTATGTGAAAACCCTATTTTAATAAATATCTTAAGTCAATAGTCACTCATTTTAAGGGATGTTACAGTAACTCCACATTTAACACAGCTCCTTTGGCCCACTGTATACAGCCATATGTGTCTGTGTCTCTCCATGTATAGGTATAGATGTGGATGTGTCTGCACGCATGTTTGCACTTACCTATATACATACATGTGAAATATGTGTCTGTCAAACTACTTGGGAAACAAATCAGCAGACAGCAAAACAGGAGTAGACTAAAAACAGTACACAGAATAATTGCTTCTCTGAGTGCCCCTCTATGCTTTCCCACAACAAAATCAAAAATAGCAAGGCCAAAAAAATAAGACTAACAGAAATAGTAAAACCTGTGGCAGTAAAACAGAAACAATCACTCCAACAGCAAAATATATGGAGCATAAGGGAAACAGTCACACCAAACTGTCTGTTATCAGACTCCTCATGTGGCTTTTTCAGTGTGTCCTGACTTCTCAGGTAGTCTGAAGAAATCACAACTACCAATTCCTTCCATCATCGCTCATGCACAGCACAAAAACAGCAAACTTGCTATAGGTGGGAAGATAGGACAGAGTTTGTTTCAGGCTTCCAAAGATCTACTGGACTCAAAGGCAAGAGGAACTAGCTCCAAAATACATAGGACATTTGCTGTGGAGAAAGGGGCATGCCTTTTCAAACAGCACTTCACACTATCGAGAGCAGGAGGATCACCATTCTCAGGAAGATCAAAAACGGAAAATGTTTCCATGCTGCTCTCCTGCTCCTCACAACCATCGGCTCCTATTTAGTGCCCTCACCTCCCCACATATCTCCAGCTCAAAAAATTTGATTCAAATCATAGTTGTTCAGCGCTGGCCATTCCTTGTGGCAAAGCACGGTGCGCACACACTATATAAAGGAGATGCTGCATTCCTCCAGGAGAGATAACAAGCCACAGGGAGCAATGCTTTCCCCAGCATGTCTGTGCACGACCTAAACCCAAACAGAATCATCATGCTACTTGCAGCTTCCCAGCACACAACTCTCAAAGTGCTTGAACGTGAATCAAGGTGGCAAAAATGGTTGATCAAATTGTTTGTCTGCATACAGACCACCCAGATCTCCAGGACATGGAGAGGGGCCACAGCACAGCAGTGTCCAAGGTACCCTGCAAGTTTTAGGAGAAGGGTTTTACCAAGAGCTCAGCTCAAGCTTTGAGTACTGAAAAAACTCGCTCCAGGGCACTCTCAAGACAAATCCTGAGCCTCAAAGTACAATCCAATGTGTATGCGCGTGCATGCATGCATCCATACATGAATATACAGTCAATTCCCTGAAGAATACTCTTCTTCCAGTAATAGAAAGCCCACCACTCATTCCTGATTCCACATATGGACAAGGATTGGCCATCCTTTACCATCCACAAACACTACAGGTAAAGCATGAGGAGGACCCAGATTGGACTCACTATGTTTTGATCAAGGACTTTTTACCTCTCCATAGTGTCATGTGAGTCCAAACATCACCATCATTTAGGAATAACAGATAATGAATAATATAGACTGCAACAAATGTGCATAGTTCTCCTGAATTTGGCCCAATAACACATCATTGAATATTGGCCCAGGGAGCGAGCACCGTCAGCCTTCAAAACATTGGAGACAGCAGCAACTGAACAGGGAGACAGGGTATATTGACTGCCAATCAATTAACATGCACCCAGCAACCCTCACCTGCACTTACCAGTTCTGCTGGTATAGCTGTACTGGCAAAACTACCCACTACAGCAAAACTGAAGAGTGGAATCAACAAATCAGACAAGTAAAATCAAGTCCATTTACACAGTACTTTTATGCTGGTGTAACTAGTAACGATTTTGCAGTGAAGCTGTGTAATTAAACCAGAACAAACAAACAAACCTTCACCACCAACAACCCGTGTCGACTAAGCTTCATAGCGTGAGTCTGTTTTATCCAGTGTCATCTACAAATCAGATACAAAGCAGCATTTCAACTGACAGTGAAAAGCTCCCATCTCTAGAGTGAAATACGAAACCAATTTAACACAGATGGTACTTTGGCTGAGGTAAGAAAAATCAAGATTACTGTAGGCAGCTGGAAACATGAGAAGACAACATAGGAACAGAGGAGAGTTCTTTGCATGAGGTTTTGGTCACCTTATTGTGGGTCTAATATATTTGGCCTCTGGCCTGGATACACTGAGTTATTGGATGCATGCATGCATGGCTGTTTGGTGTCTAGCAGTCAAGCTAGAGATAGTAGGGGAAATGACCTTACAAGCATATTCATTCCTCACAGCCCACCTGGAATTGCCTGACTCCATTCTGAGGGCAAAGCTCTCTTGAAAGGGACTAGATCTGGATTGTCCCCTCCCAGCACATCTAGATCTCTCTGCTACAAAGCAGTGACCAGAGTTCAAGAATCAGAGTACCCAATACTGATTTTTCTGCCTAATTACAATACCTATATACTAAACCTGCTTAGAATTAAACAGGGCCACACAATGAAGATTATGGAGACTTGAACTTCAGAGAGCCAATTGTTTAGGTTTTCACTTTAAATCCAGTCAGATTTAGGGCTGTCAATCAAAGGGTTACATTTCCCTCCAAAGATTAATGTGCTAGTCAGAATTTCCTTACGCTAAGCATCCTGGCTTAACACTCCACGGCTGACAGAGATGAGAGGAGGAAGCTGAGAGACCCAATCACTTCAATATATCAAATTCCTAGAAGCTCAGTGCTCTTGTGTGGGAGCTACAAAGAAGTATTTGCCTTTATTTCATTTTCAGATTGATAGTGTCATGTTAATTCTGGCCCTCAGAGAGGCTGTGTGACACATGACAGAGGACACAACTGTCTCTCACATGGCCAGGAATGCTGCATGTTCAACTCAAAAAGCCAACCCATTGACTCCTTTGTCACCAGATAACTGGAGCTTTCTTCCAGGTTTGAAATCTCTTTCCAAATCAAAAGCCAGTTGTAAGTGTACAGCACGGCCATGATGTCCACCAGCTCAAAACCCTCTCTCCGCTCTCGGCAAGAGCACTGTGGTTCTAAGGGGAGGATGGCTGCTCCCCACCTGCCAGTGTGCTGTGCAACACTTGGCCTAGACCAAAACTTGCACCCACAGAAATTGGGATTCAGGCACCAAATCAAAGGGATTGCAGAACTTCAGCTCAATCTACCCCAAATCTGAACCCAGTGCTGGAGATGTGGCAGGTTATATCAGCTGGGATTTGTAAACTACAAATCACCCAAGGCAAGGCCCAAAGAAGTCCAGTGTTTTTATGAACTTACCATGTTGATGTAGCCCACTGGCTCTGCTCTTGCTGCCTCTTATCTCCAAGTGGCCCCAGCAGTTTCTCAATGTTATAGAAACAATGGTAGCCTCAAAGCAAAGGAAATCTTCACCAGAAGACATCTGCCTCTAGGGAAGAGCCATCTCAGAGCAATGGAGCTGTAGTGCTCAGCTCTGCAGCAGTATTCCTCCAGAGGCATCCCTCCACCTCTGGGTGGAACCACCTTGGGGGTTCTGCTTTGATGCCTGCAGCTTGCAGAAACTCCCATTTTCACTCCCAAGGAACATCTTTTGCAGCAGTTTCACCACACCTTGTGCACTTAGCGTTTTATCCTCCTTCACAGACCTGCCCCCAGATAGAAGCATATCTCTTCTTGTCTGTTGGGGATGCGAGGATCTTCTCAAATCAAATCAGTAGTGACTGTGGAGGACTGATTTCAGAGCTAAGTCTAGACATTTCATTTATCCTTCTCTTTCCCCAGTCCAGGAAAATTTGGTGTCCTGATCTGCACAACCTCTTTTACCACATCCATGATTCCCCAGGTGCTCTAACTCAACTCATAGGAAACACTTGTTTTCTAAGTGGTTTCTTCATCTGTGTTACAGAAACACAGATCTGCAAAAGAAAGCAAAGTACCTCTTAGAGAGAGGTGTATCGCAGGCAGACTAAAGAAGGAGAAACTTGCTGCTGTTCTCTTTAAAAGAGCTCCTTTAGCATGTAAATTTAGCACAGCTGACCACCTATCTGTTTTGGGAGATTGATTCATTAATGTAGATACAACACACCTGGGAGAAAAATCAGACAGGAAGGTCTGTCATCAACTAAGATTTCTGTCTACAGGTTGTGTTCCACTTATGAACAACCTGCTCTGAATATCCCTAAATCTCCACACTGAAAATCCCAAAGAGGCGTATGGCATTTAGAAGTTTCTAATGCAGCAAAAGCCTGCTAAGGTCTTAACCAAGGGCATCCAAACTGGGATGTGTTAGGTCAACTGGTCTGTGAAACCATACAGTTCAACTATCGTGTGCCAGTTCCACGTGCCTATATTGATGGCCCCCCAGCAATCCTTAGCACAGGCAGGAGTATACGTTGGGCTGGGTTTTTACCTCCTCCCAGGTAGCATTTGAAATCAGTGTGTGGTGAGGGGCTTATCTGTAGTGGTAACTGGTGGGAAATAACCTGGGGAGAAAGTGTCTCTGTGCAGTATGACTATCTAGATTTACAGGAATACAATATCCCCCAAAATACACAAGGGAGTCACCCAGCTGGCACAACTCTGGCAATCTACTGCAATTATATGTGACATTCAAGAGACAGGATGCCAGTTAACACCTGCCTTGTATTTATAGTTCACCACAGTACAGCAGCTGCTGTATGCCCCATGCATCAGAGACAGGAAGGAAGGTAAACATACTAAGTATAGGATAATCTGAAATTGCTAGGCAGCTGGGGCAAATACTTGACGCAATTGCTATGCTCTCAAAAGGAAGGGCACGCAAGTGGAGACATTAACCAGTACCCAGCACTGATAAGATTCCCTGGGAGGGAGTTACCAAAACATCAGTGCTCGTATGTACCTTCCTCTCAGAAAGCTGCCTCTCTTCTTTTTTCCCATTCAAATCGATACGTTATCGGCAAAAGCCTAGTGAAACCCTGAAATCATGCTTGAATGAACTCTAAGGAAGAACCTCCAAGACAAAAGCTAACAGCCTCACTGGAAGCACTGACTGCAAGAGCAACTGATGCCACTAAAAGCGGAGCAAAGCCAAGTTCTGCCCGAGCGAACTGTTGGGGGTAGCATAGGCTTGCATGGTTCTCGGTGGTATTTCCCTAAAGAGCAGCAGTTTGATGTCACGGCTGGGTGGGAAGGCTGGGGTGCAGATGCCGTTCTGTGTTTTATGATCCAAAGAAAAGAGAAACACAATAATTCACAGAAAAGAGAGCAACTCTTCACCGTCTTTAGGGAGAACATGCAGTCCTGCAGCACCGTGCCGGACAGCTGGGCACTGCCCTCAACTCTGGCACTGGTCTCCTCAGCGACACTGCTTGAGCCCCTCCTTTTCCCTTTGCCTGTCTCCTACACCTGTCTGATCTGAGTTGGCAATCAGCAGCAGCAGACACAGCCAGTCTGAACAGGAAAAAGAGAGAGTTGCATGTGATGGTACAGCCCACAAGCGAGGACAGGGACAAGCATTGCCAAGGGCAGCACTCATCCCCATCGCGCTCTCAGCTGGCTCCAGTGCTGCAGCCTGCTCAGGGCAGCAGCCCAGCCTGGCTGGCGCAGCACCTCAGCCTTGTTCCTACGTGGACACGCATTGGGTGGGAAGTACTTTGCCCTGTTCACCCTGAAAGTGCAGGTTAAGAAATTATCTCATACAACACCAAACAAAAGATCATAGACTTTCCCCTGAGTATTTATAATTCATGCTTGAACAATCAGTTTCTTTCCTCCTCCTTCTTCACACTCTGAATCAAGTGTAAAAGGTAATCGCTCCAAACTCCAGACCTTTCCCAGGCTTCAGTCATGATCATGAGCTTAGCTTTTACATGGCACAGTTATACTTAAGAAAATGAGGAGCCATGAAAATAGAGAAAGGGACCAGGTCTGCTGTGAGTAGGCCAGATTCTGCCATTCAGGTTATATTACGGTGCACAGCACTCAGTCCTAAGGTGAAGTCCTGTTAAATTTAGTGAAGCTAAACTCAGTGGAACACAAAGTAAAAGAATATCCATGAGTACAACTGCCAAAATATGGTCCACTAGAAGGAGTGACAAATGCCTTCTAGACTTCCATGGGATCAGCAAATTTCAGCCTGGAGCTGATGCACAAAGATCTCAAGAGGATCAGCTGATTTCAGTGTATACCTAAGTATGGTTTCAGAAGACAGATTTCATGAAGAAACAATGAGATAGACTAAAGAAAAAGGAAGAAAAAAGTCAGCAAAGTAGTTCTATGACCATTGAAACCAGCAAACCTCTATGAATATGCACTGTGAGGGTATGTAGATCCTCTGGTATCTAAGATAGGTTGAGCAGCCACTGCAATGTATCCTGCAATGGGGATGCAAGTAAGTTCTCTTTCTTCCAACTAGCTCTCTATTTTCACAAACCTCTGAGAGTTTAATGTATTAAAGACCTCTGCCTTTCTGTCAAACGTGGATGAAAGTGCTGCAACAGGTTCCAGCCATTTGGGAGTGGAGGGAGCAGAGCTGGAGAGGGGGTGTGCACACGCAGGTATGCCGTGTGTGATTGCACGGGTCTCATTTCCTGGTTCCTCAGGCAACTGGGTTGAAGAAGGGAAAGTAGGGGCTGAATAGCACCCAAACCCATCTGCCCACTCTACATCCTAGACGGAATGGCTGAGCCCCAACAGGAGTATGGCAAAGTGCCAAACGCTGCACTTCAAAGCTCAGTAAAGCAACCAGATTGTCTGTTGGCTTTTATTACGCTGCTATTGCTCGTGTGGTGAATTCCAGACGGGGAATGTAATGATAGACAGGCTAGGATTGCCTCACTAATGATAAAGCTCAGGTACAATATGTTGTCAATATAAGAACAAATCTCTTGAGTTTCAACCTGAAGTAGCTGCTCTAAATCACAAGAATTTGCACAACACAGATTCAAGGCATGAGTTGGCAGCATTTGCCATCCTTGGGGAGAAGGTGGATTTTTAGCACTAGTTTTAGTACCAGGGATGGTAAGAATCATAACAAACATGCTTATTTGTGTAAAAGGCTGGCTGGTCTGTCGAAATCTTTGACCAGAGTGTTGTTTCTGACTATGGCAATTTGTGGAGCCTTGACTTCTAGATCAAGCCTGCCAACCCAGTCTGTCCCACGACACTGTTCCTTCATCTCTTTCCCATAGGCTGGAAGGAAAAAAGGACAAAAGAAGAGGATACATAAAGAAATAGCATGAGCCATCTCTTAGGAAGGAAAGACAGAGTTCTCTTGGAGGGGTACAGCAACAGAAGAGCTGGGTCATTCCCACATATCCCAGGTATGTGAGTCTGACAGAAGTAATGCCATTTCTCCACCTCACTTTTCCAATCTATGGAAGTATTTGGGCAACAGCATTTGTGACCCAAAGAACAAAAGTGCTGTATATAAGCTAGGCATATTCAAGCACAAGTAATTTCTGTTGGTTTAAAAAAGGATTAGCTCTTTCTGTGTCTTTCAAAAAAAACCTCAGCCAATCATCTCTCACTGAAATTAAAAGCCTATTTTCTTTGGCAACAGCTCTTACACATGTGCAAAGACCAGCTGTGGCCAAAGGTATATACTGTTCTATCAGCTCTTGCGGTGTTGCACCACTAAAGCATATGGTGAAGGAGAGAATGGTATTCAAATACCATGAAGAGCCAAAATTTACTTCATACTGTACTAACAAGCAGGTGATAAGTGAGCAACTGTACAGCCTAAGTACTCAGGACTTCTGGTAGGTCTCTGTTACACAGCGACCGGATGGGCCAGCAGCCCCCGAGGTTTTCCGGGAGCAAAGGCAAGGCCTGGCATAGCAATCAAATGAGCCACTGGCTGACAGCACCACTCGGACTTGGCACTGCAGATCTTGGAAAGAAAGGCACTGCTAGTTAGCAGGGAATGCCTGTCAGAACGGAGTCTGTACTAGAGCTCCCTCACTCAAAGCCATCAGACAAACGGCACTGAACTTAAGTGAGAGAGCCAGGTTTTTACAGGCTGCTGTGTACGGGGGAATGCCATGGCTAATAGAAATACTCACACAACACAAGAAGCCCCTTAGAGATGTAGGGACAGCTCTGCATGACCATCCAGCACTCTGGGGTTTAGAAGGGTTTGTTAATGTGGGGCTATATCATGCAGAAATGACTCTGATGCTCCCAACCCCAACTAGTTCTGTACTGACATCTCTGTGCAGAACTGCACCCAAATCCAAGGGGCTGCCAGACCCAAGCTGGCTCGGTATGGAGCCAGATGAGTCATGCTGTGTGCTGCACACAGAGTCAGCAGCTTGAGTATCCAGTGGCAGAGATGCTAATAACCAGATGTGCACATCTGGAGCAATGTACAGAGGGAGGACACTCAGATCCTTCTCTTCTTGAGACTGGCAGGAACTAGGAATTCCTGAGGAACAAGGACATTTCTTAGGACACTCTCCACCAGGACCAACACTACTGGCACTGATATATCCTCAGAACAGCTGCAAATAGACCCCTGTTTTGCTGGAGTGAGAGGCTGAAGAAAAGAGCAGGGAACATGGGGAATGCCTGAAGGCAGAGAGAAGTGAGCACATGTTTCACCAGCTTAGCCAAAATAGATCAATAGGCAGTAAAATGGGACGGTCCCCTCAGAGAGCCATGCCACAGACAGGAACCTGCTGGAAAGACAGGAATATGTAACAGGCAACTCTGCAGCTCCCTGTAAGATATGATCTGAATCAACCTGAAGCAGCCCCAGACAGATGCACCATCTGCTCACAGCATTCCGCAAGGACTTCATGGTCAACAGTGTCAAAACCAGCAAACAGATCAAGGAGCGTTAATATAGAACATACCCCTGAGCCAGCCAGCAAGGAGAGATCACTGCAGACCTTCAAAAGGACTGTCTCAGGGCCAAGCATCCTGCTTGAGCCAGGCTGGAATTCGTCAGCGACATCGTATACACAGAGGTGTGAGTGCCATTGTAACGCAACGGCTGTCTTGGAACAGGGAAAGGAATGGCAGGATGGACGTCAGACAGCAGCTGACAAATCGTCCAACAAAAGAGACGGCTGCTTCGAGACAGAAGACGAGCCATCCAGTTTTAGTGCTCTAACAAAACAATCCAGCAGTAAGGAAGCCCTGAAAGGGGATACGGTTTCACAAGCATCACTGGAACGCTTGAAAGCAAAGGATCACACAAGCATATCGTAAGAGAAGCAAGGCATTCACATCATACTTCTTAAGTTCACCTACTTGGTGTGATCTCCAGAGAGGTCCCGTAACAGGAAGGATGTGGCTACTAGAAGCAAAGACATCTCTCATCCTGGATGCAGTCTGGCCTTACCATCTGTTCTGTATCTCTGCAAGAGGCAAGCAATCTTCTTTTCCTCTTGTCATCTCCTGCAACAATAGACAAAATTTTTGAGAGCTTGTGGGCAGAGTATGCAAACTTGCCCACTGCTGTGGCCCTCGGGCCACACAAAGCCAGCCAGCATGCTGGAGCACTGAGTACAGCAAACAGGGCCATCCAGCAGCTGGGCAGCACTGCACACCACTCCAAGCCTCACCACCCTGCACGCTGCAGCAAGCACAGGTTTAGATTAGCAGTCCTGTTGGAAACACCGTGCACAGGGCTTAGCCCTCACGCCTCTAGAATGTGTAACCTGAAAGAGATCACCCGTCTCCTCAGTGTCTCCCCAGCACCTCATGCAGGTCGCAGCACGCATGACTCCCTTCCAGTCACACTCACTTCCTTGGGCTCTCCTGCCACCATCATTTCTCAGGTGTCTCAGATCCTTGGGGGCGTGGGGGGGTGGGGGAAGAGAGAAAGAGAGAGAGAGAGAGAGATATGCACATGCCTATTCTTCACATTCCCAGCAAGCAGGGAAGGAAAACTAAAATAGACCAATTCTTATTCTCTCCTGCACCTCAGCTCCTCGGTGCGTTTCATACACCAGCTTAACTATCTGTACATCAGCCTTTGGTAAAGGGGGGAAGCAAAGGGAGTCATATTACAAACCCAGCTTCCTTCCTTTAAGATTTTGAAGAGGAACAGATATTAATGGGGATTTTGAAGAGGGACAGACATCAATGGGAGAGGAGAAGAACTACTCTGCTTCTCTTTGTGGGAAGGTTCTGCTAGCAAAGGCACTGGTAATACTGGAAATGGGCAGCTCAGGACTCTGGCTGAACATGTTTCTGGTATCTGACAAGTGAGATGACCCAGTGCAAGTAAAACAAACAAACAAACAAGCAAACTCTGGAGGCCAACCAAAGGCTCATCAGAGTTGTACAGCATTTGCCAGAAAACCCCCCTACTGAGATATAGTTTATCCTGGCAAAGGGAGTTGTCTGTCTGTCCAGATGAATCATGTCCCAGAACAGTTCATGGGCAGCTGAGGGGCAGGAGGACTCTCATGGGGTTACCCGTCACCCACCCAGGACAACTTCAGCAGAGCCCTGCAGACAGAGGTGCCATTTCTTTTCACTCCCAGAAGATAGGGCTACACCATGAAAACTCATCTAGGCTTGAGGAATACAATTCACTAGAAGACAAGCCTCTTCTAGCAACCTGGATTTTAAAAGAAAAAATTTTACAGGCCTTCCTGGAAAAGTTGGAGTGTCACCAGCCGTTTGCAGTACAGCCAGAGGACATTTCACCAGCTCTGCGCCTCTGAGTACGCATCTGTTCGGTATGGCTCAGACACACAAAATCTTCACGCTTGGCTTGCTCAGCTGATCTCATTCACATCTGAAAACTGGCAGGCCTGGGAACTAAGTGTATTTACTATGTTTGAGGTTCATTTTAAAAGCTCAGTTCCAACCACATTAAAATTGAATAACTTGGCGAAGAGTCTATAAAACAAAGACTGTATTTCAAGGCATTTGAAGAAAGGAAGATGGTTAAAGCAATTAAGCCGACAGGAAAGTGCTGAACTTAGTTATGAACTGAGCAATGGTGACATATTTGTCATGATAAGGCTTAAAATTTGCTTGTGTTTTACAGGCCCTTGGGCTCTTTCTTCATCTCCTCCCCTAGGGAAATAATCCCATTGCAAGCCTCAGTCTCTTCCTCAGCCTCTTGTTCCTCCTCTAGTGACTTTTGGGACCATTGGCCAATCCCTAGCTAAATTTAACAAAAGACTAGGGGAAAAAACAAAAACAAACAAACAAAAAAAAAAACCAAGGAAATGAAGTTCCTCTAAATTTTGTGAATACGGAGGTGCTGCTGAGGTGAGAGATCCTGCAGCAGGAATTCACCATTTCCTGGGCAGTAGAAGAAGAGCGCATGAGTATGAAGGAGAGGGTCAGCTAGACAACACAAAGTTGTAGGAAATCAAGCTTCATCGCTCCCAGAAAAGCTTGCCAGATGGCAGCTCTAGAAGGAGACTTTTTCCTGGAAGTACATGGTACCTCACAACAGACATTGAAGACAGCTGCCTCTAGACCCCCTCTTTTGTTTTACTGATTACTTGTATTGCACAGGTCCTAAAGAGGCAGCTCCTTACTGCTCCCGGGCCCCCTGTGCACGGCGCTGCACGCACCGAACAGAAGGCATTCTGTTTCTGCAGCTCACTTCCCTTTGCTTCTGCTGCAAAATCAGGAGTGGGTTCAAATGAGATTCCAGCCACCTCTGGATATAAGAACAGGTTCCTACCCTCATGCCTGTCTTCTGGTCAGAGGACCCCCTCCATGTTCTCATGATCCATCAGGACCCAGAGTCCCCAGACTTGACACTATTGCACTTGCAGTTGACACAAGTCCAGATTGCTGCCCATTAGCTGGCACTCAGCATTTCCGAAGCTCGGGGCAGCCTGATGCTGCTTGCCTAGATGACTTTTGTCCAGCAGGATATGGAAAAGGCATTGAAGTGAAATACTAGATAGTCAAAAGGGAGAAGAGTACTTGTAATAAATTTGTAGAAATGAATACTATGATAACTGAGAATTGCCCCACCAGCTAGTGATGAGCTGCTCAAACGCAGCCTCATCAGAACCCAGGACTTCAGCCCTGCTCACACTGCCACCTCAGGACAGCAGTCTGGTGCAAGTACCAGAACCGATGTTTCTCTTGCTCTCCCCAGCTACTTGTGTCACATCACAATGGGGTCCCTCTAGCCTTGGGGAGCCTCAGGCAGCCTGGTCAGCTTGAAAAAGGAACAGGAAAATCTAATTCAGTCCAGTAATTTTCCAGATCACTTCCTCCTTCACATGAATTCTGTGCAAATAACTTTATTGATACAACAAAGAGAAACACGTCACTTGGAGTAAATCGGAAAGTGCCCTCCCCGTTCAGACCTAAATACAAACATCATAAAGCCTTTACCGGGAAAATACTTGACCGCACAACACAAAAGGAACAGGCAGACCTTGGAGCTGCGACCTGAGCCCAGTGCCCCTCTCATAACCACTAGCTAACAGGCCATTTCCCCTTGCTTGCTCTTCCTCTGGCTCCACGGATCTTCCATTTCTTTCCAGTCCATGAGGCGGTTTGAACAGGAGAGGAGATGCTCGGAGAGCTATGTGCAAGCCGGCTCTTCTCCAGGGATGGGAGAGGCAGATTTCCTTGGCCTGAAAGGAAAATTGAAAGCAAGTTTCCCCCTTGACACAGGACTGCACTCACGAGGAGACTCTGATGGCAAAGGCAGCACCTCTCCTGACAGATGCAGTCCTGCTCATGAGTGCTGTAGACGCCCACCCTTATGAGCCGAGTCTGGACTCAGGATGAGGGACCCAGGTGAAGCCTTACATCAGCTCCAGGAATGGGAGGGTTTCAGATACACCCATACAAGGTCTCCCAGTGACAATTTCCAGATAGCGCCTAGCTAAGCATGTGAATTCCTCAGATCTGCCTTCTAAGAGATTTAAATCTCTTTCATATTCATATATTTAGATGGTTGATGTTTAAGTGCCTTCTTGGAGCTACCTCTCAACTTGTCTCTTCTATATAAACCCCTAAGAAAAAAAAAGATTATATAAAACCAAAATAGTCATAATAATAAAGAGACTTTTCCTAGAAGACAAAACCCTAGAAAACAGGAAGGGCTTTTGGAGAGTGACTGTGTGTTAGCACAGCTGCAGGAGAGACACTGAAGGCAACAGCATGTTCTGGCTCTCTCAGTATCTGCTAAACACAACCCACACGGCAGCTGAAAGGAACTCACAACAGTTTCTTCTGCCTGTCTGTTGGATTACATTTATCACCAGAAGAGGTTCACTGAAAAATACCACATGCTTCTGGCAATATAGAGAATATTAAGGAATATGTAAATAGCAAGATGACTAAGGAGAAGCAGCAGAATAGCATGTCTAGCACCTCCCTGCTTCTGTCTGACCCAGTTGCAGAGAGAGCCAAGCTGTCCAGGAGAGATGGGAGGAAGAACTGCGAGAAACTGGCAGGTGGAACAGTCAGTCTACTTCCCGCTCAGACAGAAGGGACCTCATCTCCTGCAGTCTGTGCCAGCCCAAAGGGCCTGCCTTCTTGCTCAGCACCAGCATATCTTCGAGGACTCCCTTCAGCAGGATGCTGTGACCTATTGCAATGTGAAGCTGTGGATCTTCTGCCCAGAAGAGGCATATTCAGTTCTGTGCTGCCTTGGTTCAATCTGTCCAGTTTGCCACCTGCGATCGCTGGTGCCTTTGCCCCGCAGGAATCTTGCACTCCACCCACCATGTTGCAGGTCCCTGCAGCGCCCAGGGCTGAGTGAGTTCTCCCTTTCTTGTGGAGGTTAAGCCAAATGTTCTTTCCAGACATCTGCAGTAAGCGAGCTGAGCCCTATCTGCCCAACCTATGCTATTTGAATTTCAAGCGCAGACAGGTATGGACTTGCAGTTTTGCCAATGCTTTCCATGATGAAAATCCCTAGAGGAACTGTTTTCATTCACATCTAGGGTCAAGCCTGAGGGTTGACTCCACCCAGCTAAAGCCTACCTCCAGAGCTTACACCAAAGCCATCCACTCTGTCTTTCCTGATTCTCCAGATGAGCTCTTTAAGGAATCAGCCTTGTTTCTCCTTCTGGGCTTTTCTCTAATTACAGGTGTTAGAGAAAGAAAATGGACTCCACAGCAACTGTAAGTCAATACCAGGCAATTGTAGGTTTGGTGTTGGCCAACTGCTTGAGCTTGTATCTTGCAGCGAATGGTTTGACCCCAGGCACACAACAAGGTGCGGGATTGACAGGTTGATTTCTTCTCAGCTCTTGAAGTCTAGCAAAGCTAGTCCAGAAAGCCTCTAAGAACAGAGGCATCAGAGTAGATGGCCAGTAGAACTGGAGCTGGAAGTGTCTCTAAGGTCAAGCTTTAGTGATTTCCCAGCTATGGCCTGAGCCCATACCCCAATGAACTTTGTGGTACTACCTGTGTCACCATCTATTTGCCTGACTACATAGTTGACAATCACAAGTTGCTTGCTTCAGAAAAAAGGAAATCCATCACTGATACTCCCATAATTCCCTGTTTCCACCTTTCAGACCTTCTCTATACACCTTCTCCACCTCCTAGAAGCCAGTGGAATTTTATAGACCCCCTGCAGCAAGTGGCATCTTCTGTATCTTCTCCAGCATGCACATCCTATGACAAAAATGAGCATAGGAAATCATCAGCTGCAATCCCAGAATTCTTGCTTCCCTGCTTCTTGCTTTTCAAAGCTCTTGTTACTCAGCAAATACTTAATCAGGCACAAGCAGCTCAAGTGCCTAATCTTCTACCATCCATTGCATTAGTTTGATCCACAAACAGTGGAGGTGGTAGAGTAGTCACAGGAGCTTGCTGGGATCCAGACAGCTCAGCAGCTCTGGGGACAAGCCACCCCCTGCTCTCATTCAGCACTGATAGACACACCACACTTCCGAAAGGGGTGGGAGGGAAGGAAACTGAGAAGAGCATTCAGTGTACCAAGCTGCTGTGTTTTCAGTTTGTGCTTCAATTTTCAGAGCTACCCTGTAATTAGTTTTAGGTTGTATATCGTTGGGTTTTTTATCTGACACAGCAACATGCATTTGTCTCTAGTGGATCTAGTCCTACTGCTCTATTCTAAGGTCCCTGCTTGTACATTTGTGCAAATTTGGCACCTGCTTAGTCCATTAATTGCAAGGACACAGAAGCCATGGCTGTGCTAAGAAGCTTTTGCTGCAGTTTAGAGAATATCAGGTTATCTCTACAAGCCAGTAAAATGGCTTCCCCCCAAATTAGCCATTTCAGAATCCATTCAGATCCTGAATTCATCAAGTAAATTAATCCTCTCCTTACATGGTCCGTAAAACAAGGCATGCTGCAGAGCAAAGTGCTGCCTTTACTTCAGAGCTTAAAAAAAAGGAGGGCCTTTTTAATTTGTTAGAAAAGTAAGATAGTAGCAAATGAATTGGCATCTGATTTCCACTTTAAGTCACCCTGTGTAGCCCAAATATGAGCCTACCTGGTATCTGTGACTTCCTGTGATTCCACTGCTCTTTCCTGAGCTGTTTTCTTTATGCTATTTGCTTCGTCATGTGAGTTGGCCACAATGTTCTGTGCCTACTGACAGAGAAACACTTGGCTCTTTCTCTGCAAATTGGCAGAGTTTACCAGACTATAATCATGAGAAAGGTGTTTGGTATTCTACTGATTTGGGGGACCCTCCAAAGGTCCCTTCCATCACCACCCCATGTGTGCTCAGAGGTAGAGTCGAACAACTGCGCAGCCCCACACAATCAAAAGTTGGCACAGAAGACAGTAGGAGGACATTTGGCTTTCTCCTGTAAATACCTATGGCTCACCAACAAAAACATGGGGAGAAAAGACTGTCCAAGCAGAGGAACGTAAACTCTCCTCTGCACTCCATAATCCTGCAGCATGTTCATGAGCCCCAGGAACCCATTTCCCATCTTCCAGGATGGGAGAGCCACACAGGCAGCATTCACTGGCTCTTTTGGGAGAGAACATGTATACCCAGGGCTTGCAATATCTTTGAATGTTCATATTTCCCCCCGATTTCTCACACCCACAAGCAGGCCAAACAACATTTAATGCAGAATTACAAACAACATGGCCACAGGTCCAAGGATGGACTTGCCAACTCCAGATTGGTTTGTCAGTTGAAGTGGAGGCAGCCAGTTTCCAGCTAGCAACAGCTCCTTTCTCTGCAGCTGATGGAGTTCAGCTGTACATTGTCCCTATCAAAAAGCTGTGAATAAGCCCTCACATAGCTTAAGTTTCTCTGTGCTGATGATGAAGTTCCAGAGATATTCTCTTTCCGAGTGCGCAGAAATGTTATGATGTTCCTCCTACAGTACACTGGCTTCTCCAGAAACAAGGGCAAACACATACAGACAGGACAGATATGACAGCACTCATCCCCTCTTTTAAATCAATTCTCTAAGCTTCCTTCATGCTACCTCATCCCAATGCCTTCTAGCATCTCTCTGAAGTTATGGCTGCTTACCAAAAACTGGTGGGAGGAGCCTCTGCAGTGGATTCAGGGACTCAGCTACCAAGATAAATCCGCTAAGCAGTATGCTAAGTAAATGAGCTCTGCAAACAGCAAGGCTAAATCCATACTAGCCTTGGAGTAATTAAAAAGACATCTCGGTCCATAATGCATGATAGACCGAGTCCCTGGAAGGGTTCTTTGCCATATCTTTGCATGGAAGTCTGGACTATAATCTAGTATCTCCTAAGATAAACAATCAACATAGAGTGGGGGCATGGCACTTTTAAGGCAAGAAGGAGAGGACGAGGGAAGGTACTTGTTCTCTTTTGGATTTGCTCACTACAAGCCAAAGCCCACAAATATCTAATGCTGTTGTCATACATGGCTGCCCAGGCTGTCCATTGACACCTGCAAAGAACATACTGGCACAGTGAGGTATTGCTTAAAACAGGATCAAAACCAGTATTTATACAACCCATGAACTATCAAAACTGTTGTCAATACTCTCAAGTGAAGGGTATTGAAATATTTCTCATTTTGATTTAGAGAAGGCCAGTGTTTACCACAACTCACAGTAAAATGTATGTTATAATTGCTAAAAAGGACCTCTCAAACATGCCCCTGACAGTACAGTTTTTTCCCACTTAAAGCTATGTAAAATGCAAAGCAAATATAAACCTGCAAGGATCTATGAATAAAGAGCATTTCTAGAGCATTTCACAAAAACACACCAGAGCAAAGTTCAGAGCCTGATTATTTACATGTTAACCTGATAAAAATAAAATAAAACCTGTGTCCTGTCAACAAACATGTAGTGTCACCACCAGAAGAACAGACTGGGAGTAATCCTGGTCATGCATTGCAAGTCAGGAAAAATGCGTTCTGAAGGGCACATATTTAAAAAAACCTTTCACCTCAGTTAGGATTGTGTTTAACAGCTTCAACACCATCTCTGAAGAAAATGTCTATTAACAAGGATATCTGGAAGTCAATTAGATAATAATAAAAGAATCTTAAAGAGATTAAGATCTCTTAATAATATAAATATTATATTTAATAATAATAGAATAAGAATAGAATAAAAGAATCTTAAAGGGGAGGACCAGTGATGTAAACATCACTGTTCACAAGGATAGGATAAATCCTATGATCAAATGAACCCCAGACTAGGATAACTTTCAACCCCCCCCAAAATATTAGATAAACCAATACTACAACACTGCTCCCTGGAACACCAACCAGCAGTAGAGATTTTTTTTTTTTTTAATAAAGGAACTTAGACTGAAAAATCTCTTTACTTACTTTAGACAGTTCACTTCCCTGAAATAACTTTCACAAATACAGTGTGACCAAACAAATGGTCTCTCTAACCTCACAAGTTATGGGATCCTGCCATAGTCACTGACAGTGGGCTGCAGTCTAAATGGTACAGTTGAATGATATATGAGTTTAGACATATCTCTACTGAGGCCCCAAAAAATGGTGGGAAAGAATGTCAATATAAAAAAAGTGTCTGCTAAAATATTTCAAAGCCAGACCAAAGTCTGTATTTAGACTATCAAATATCTGAAGACAGCCAAAAAAAGTGAGCTGCCACCAGCAAACTGGTGATGAATGCTGAAGGAGAACACTGAAATGGGAAGCGCCTTATTAGAAGCAGACTCCAGTCCCAGCAGACTTCCAGATACAATCAGGATAGAGGCAAGGCAAAATAGTGACCAACTTTGGGTCTTGGGAACGGTTACTGTTTGATGAAAACAAAGTTGTGCCTATTTGTGGGCAGGAAAGGGCCAAGCTTGTAGGCATGAGAAGCCACTACCCCAGAAGAGGAAGACTCCAGGGAATAGGTGTTCTTTCTCCCAGTCCCAGCCGAGCCTGCTGGCACACATGGCAGAGGCTCACGGTGCACAGGTCCCACAGCAGGTCTGCAACAGCAGAGAAATCGGTAGCATCAAAGGGAACCATGATGAGTGTGATGAGGAATGCTGCAAACTTCCCTGTACAGCCTTCTTCATTCACTTCAGTTGCTGCCTGCAGCTCTCAGCTATTCCAGGTCCAGGCTACTTCCTCCGTACCTTGCTTCTGCGAGCTGGACTATTTTTCAGGGGAGACAAGGCAGGAGACTTATTAGAACACACTTTTTTATTTGTGAAGGGACTATAGGGAAAGGAGGAGGGAGAAGATAGTTCTTTGCTTATCTACCACTTAAGCAGTTCGTATTTGTTAGCGTAAACATGAACTGGATGACAGTAAACTGATGCCTAAGGAGCAATTCACCCATTAACCTAGCAACTTACACCCACCATCATTTATACGCACCATTAATATTTATAAGGATGGCATGTATCTCTAACAGAAGCTTTTGCCTCCAAAGACAACAGGATGTTATAGGATCTATGAAAGAAATCACTCAAGCATTTCCAACGGATCCTGTCCAGGCACATCATGTCTTTATATCGTGCTTTAATTGTATTATTCACGGAGAGTCTGGATTACCTGCTGGAAGTCTGGATAGTGCCAGGATCAAGCCCAAGAACATGAACGGGAACACACTTGCCGATAATACAAGGAGTCCTAAAACACTGCCGAGGTGTGTTATTTCTCTGTGGATATTCCTCTAGGAGCTAGCGGCATGGAGTTATGCAGCAGAATCCCCCACCTCATGAGAAGTTACCACTTACCTGCACCTCCAAAATACATGGCAGGCAGCTGAGGCAGCAGGGTTGTCTTCCACAGTAGATGTCCTAGCAGCTGCTGGCATGGGGCCAACAGTGACAACACATGATCTACAAAGAACCAAAACCAGTTATGTTGCATTACATTGCTATACATGCAGACTCGCAGGAAAACACAAGCAGCAAAGCTCAGATCCCATTATCTCAGCTAAAACCATGCTGCTTCCCTGCTAAACTGCAATTATATCATGGGTGGGAGCTGCAGTCTGCAGCAGGGCAGAGTTCTCTACCTTAGAGAAGGCTTAAGGCTCCCCAGGGGAGAGAGCAGTGCACGTACACCTCACCATCAGGAGCCAGCAGTATTGGTTTAAGCCTGTAACGAACTATATGGATAAGCAGATGGGGTTTATCAAAACCTCCTTCAGGAACCATCATGAATGGGCAAGCAATGAGGTATTAGGAAAGGTGTGTAAGGATCATTTTTTACTAGATTGCAGTTGACGTTTACATTAGAATTCATGAGGTTATCACAAATTGCTCTACCTGATGTGATGGAGCTTGTTTAAAGTGGCCCAAAAATGTCACGTTACAGCTGTAACGCGGCGCTGAGCACCCCTACCCCAGCTTCCTCATTGATCAGACGAGTATTACCATATTGCAAGCCTGGATGTTTATGCAGCGCTTTGAAGATGAAAAGCGGCATCACGCCATGGTGGAGCTGACCAGGAGCTCTCCGCGTCTCTCTCAGGGCGCAATTACCCGGTGAACCGCGTGGGACGGGTCAGACTCCAGCCTACAGATGCAGATCAGCGAGAGGTATCACACACGCACCTCTAGCTGTGGGCTAGAGCAGATAGCCTGCAGCCTGCTTCTTCCTCAGGTCAAGTAGCACCCTGATATTTATGGCCTGTACGTTTTTAACATACAGCACAAATATCTCCAGCAGTTGCTAACTCATTTGACATGCAGCTTTTCAAAGAAAATGCAGAAAGACACGCTCCAGCGCAAGAGCTGGCAATGTGTAAAATTAGCTTGCCACCAGTTCTGTTTCCAGAAAAGAAACCAAGCTTTACCCATGTCCAGCTCTCTCCAGCCATCCTTAGCCAAGCTTTGTTTGTGAACCACCAGCTTCAGTGGATTAGGCTCTTGACTGTGGATTAGGCCCTAAAATGAAGAAGATGTGAGACAATTCTCCCTCAGGTACTACATTCCTTTATTTTTCCTGTCTTCTTTCCAGACTGAATTTATGCCCTCACAAAGGTGCAACATGTCTGGTGTAAATCAGCAGAATTTACACTAGATTGAACACAGTGTTTGAGTGTCTCTGATCACATACATTAGCAAAAGCTACGATTTCTTGGAAGGGAAAACCTGCTTACAGACTCTTTTGGGGTTCAACATTTACCCCATGATTATGTACATTTGATATAGTACTATGTTTTTTAAAAGTGTAGTTGTGCACGTGTATTTGTGTGTATGTGTATATATATATACATATATACATATATATATAAAGATGTCTGCTGACATTACACAGCTAATTTTGCTTCAGAACAAAGAGAGCTTCCTCAGAACCGTAACATCCATTACTTGGCTATAGTTTCCACCCCCTAGGATTGTCTTTTTTCTCCTACTGGGCCAACAACAAATAGACGAGGCACAAAATGCAGTCACAGATGTCTCCACCTGTTTAAAGACAAAAACATTATGTGCCTGACCTGAACAACATTTGTTCTTAGTCTGCATTAATCGTGTCAGTGAAAAGATCAGCTAGTTTCAACTACGTATTACATGGTGGAACGAGCTCATCAGGATGGGAAGGACAGATTTAATCATGCATTCACAGGTAAAATCCAATTTTGTTTCTTTCTAATGCAATGAGATGTGTCACCTACAGAGCAAACTCTTTGTGAAAATCCAAACATCATTGCTTTAAGATCCCAGGAAAGGAGAACAAAGAAGTAAAAGGACCTTTCTGAAAATCAGATCTGTTGTCTGCTGCGATGCAGAAAGCTGCGTGGTCTGGGCTCAGGCCTGCAGCCAGGAGGTCCCCCGCTCCAGGTCCGTCCGCTGCTCGCCTCCGCTGCGGGCAGGCGAGCGCGGCGCTGAGCACCCCTACCCCAGCTTCCTCATTGATCAGACGAGTATTACCATATTGCAAGCCTGGATGTTTATGCAGCGCTTTGAAGATGAAAAGCGGCATCACGCCATGGTGGAGCTGACCAGGAGCTCTCCGCGTCTCTCTCAGGGCGCAATTACCCGGTGAACCGCGTGGGACGGGTCAGACTCCAGCCTACAGATGCAGATCAGCGAGAGGTATCACGCACGCACCTGTAGCGGGGAACCACCGCGCTCACGACAGCCACCAAGAACAGCAAGCAGCGCCCCGGCACGCAGCTCGGAGACGCGCCGGCGGGTCCCCACGGCTCTGTCTGCAGCGGCGCCCTTCCCCGGCGCGCTCCCCGCCACGCGGGGCGAGCACGGGCAGGGGGCCGCGCCGCGAGACAGGCGGGCCGGGGACAGGCAGGGGACGCGCCTCTCGCTTCCTCGGGCAGCAGAAACGTCCACGACCGCGGAGAGCAGGAAGAGGGAAACAAAGGCGGCAGAGCCAGCACCTGTCGCTGCCCTTGGGGACGGGCCCGACGCTTCCACGCGATTCGGCCTGCCGGGGGAACGGCAGCTGCCAGCCCTCATCAGCATCAAGTTACGCACAAAGCCGGGCGGCCGGCGGGGAGGGACGCGGCCGTGGCCGCGCCGCGAGGCTCCCGCTCCGGCCCCGCCGCCCTTCGGCGCGCACGGTCCCTGCCCGGCCCCGAGGCGTCCCCCCAGGCGGGCGGGCGAGGCAGCTCGGTTTAGCCGACCACGGAAGAATTGGCTAAAAAAAAAAAAAAAACCCAAATTAGCACGTCTTCGTCAGCAGACGCTCGGATCCCACCGAGTGGGATTTGCAAACTTTGCAAACTCGAGCGATTTTAAGCAAGGACTGAAGGACCGGGCTTCTCTGCTGCTTCACGCGCTTAGGCGCCAGCAGCTTCCCGCTCGCACACGAACTGCCTTTTTCACACCCAGGCTGCTGCTTACGGCAGCTGCCGCCGCTTGCCGCGTCCCAACCCGCGGTTACAGTTCAGCAGCCGCGAGGGACCGCCGACCCGCCGCGCTCTCCCGCGAGCCCGACGGCGTCGTCCGCACGCTCCCCAGAGACCAGGAAACGCCCACGCGCGCTTCTCTGCGCTCCGAATTTACTTTTTTTTTAACTTTTTGGGAGGTGACCAATTTCCCCGAGTGCTTTCGAGGACAGCGCGGGCACCACCGCTGCCACGGGGAGCAGGGGCACACCTGCCCCCCCGCCCCAGGCACCTGCCTGCTCCCCTTGTCTGTGCTGCCAAAAACGTCCAAAAAACAAAACAAAACAAAAATTACTGAAAACGGGCCAACCGCCCACAGCAGCTCTACCCTAACCCTCACCTGCCCTTACGGGTAGGTCACACCGTGGAACTTCTAAGCGAGCTGCAGTTAAGCATTTCTGTTTTCATGAATAAAACATCCGAAATAATTTCCAAACAATCAAAAAATAAATTATTTTTTTGTTTTATCCGCCGAGGCGTGCCGTCCATTTCAGGCGCCCTTCCACCGGCGCTGCTGGCGCGGGCCCAGGGCCAGGCCCTAGGCCGCTGCCACTCGCCCCCCCGCTCCCCGCAGCGCCTAACGGACGCAGGGCGGCAGCCCTCGGCTCGGCTCGGCTCGGCTCGGCCCGGCCCGGCCCGGCCCGGCTCGGCTCGGCTCGGCCCGGCCGCCGCC